>NW_025533568.1:535000-567500 GCF_020615455.1 Coregonus clupeaformis | reverse complement strand
CTTCACAGAGTTCAAGTAACAGACACATCTCAACATCAACTGTTCAGAGGAGACTGTGTGAATCAGGCCTTCATGGTCAAATTACTGCAAAAGAAACCACTTCTAAAGGACACCAATAATAAGAAGACACTTGCTTGGGCCAAGAAACACGAGCAATGGACATCAGACCGGTGGAAATCTGTCCTTTGGTCTGATATGTCCAAGTTTGAGATTTTTGGTTCCATCCGCTGTGTCTTCGTGAGACGCAGAGTAGGTCAATGGATGATATCTACATGTGTGGTTCCCACCCTGAAGCATGGAGGAGAAGGTGTGATGGTGTGGGGGTGCTTTGCTGGTGACACTGTTGGTGATTTATTTAGAATTCAAGGCACACTTAACCAGCATGGCTACCACAGTATTCTGCAGCGATACGCCATCCCATCTGGTTTGGGCTTAGTGGGACTATCATTTGTTTTTCAACCGAATAATGACCCAACACACCTCCAGGCTGTGTAAGGGCTATTTTACCAAGAAGGAGAGTGATGGAGTGCTGCATCAGATGACCTGGCCTCCACAATCACCCGACCTCAACCCAATTGAGGTGATTTGGGATGAGTCGGACCGCAGAGTGAAGGAAAAGCAGCCAACAAGTGCTCAGCATATGTGGGAACTCCTTCAAGACTGTTGGAAAAGCATTCCAGGTGAAGTTTTTTGAGAGAATTGTCACATCTGCTCCTGCAACGCCCTCTACTGCTCATCCTGTGTCTCCTTGACATGCCACCATTCCCCCAGTACACTCTCTCTCTCTTTCTCTCTCTCTCTCTCTCTCTCTCTCTCTTCCTCTCCCTCTCCCTCTCTCTCTGTCACGGTTAACTAAGCCAGAACCCAGAAGCAGACCAGGACAAGGTACGTTGAGACAAAGGTGAGTGTTTATTAATAGATTCCGAGTGAGGCTGAATAATCCAGGGAACAGAGCGGGTGGCGTGGATGGGTTGTTGAGGGTGCAGTGGTTGGTCCGGTACTGGCTCGGCAGCCGCCGACCATCAGGCAGAGGTTGGGTGAAGGTTCCGGGTGAGAGACTGCAGACAGAACAAAACGGAGGTCAGTACACAGCAAGTCAAAAAGGTGCAAAACAACAAAACTAACACTAATGGCTCAGAGACTGATACGCTGACAAACATACTGTTCATGGCTAACGATCCGGCAGGAACTGGATGTTGGGCCAGAGCCTAAGAAGGGTGATGATCAGGACCAGGTGTGCAGATTGCTGATGGGATGCAGGTGCGGAAAACAAGAGCGCTCCCGGAGCGTTCCCGAACCCTCGGGAAACTGGAGATTACGAACAGGAACACTAGTCACCAGACAGGACCCGACTCAGACAGCCGGGATCGTCACAGTACCCCCCCTCCGACGAACGCCACCGGGCGGACTCCCCGGAGCGCCAGGATGGAGGCGGTAGAAGTCACTGATGAGGTCCGCATCTAGGACCTGTCGCCGCGGAATCCAACTCCTCTCTTCAGGGCCATACCCCTCCCAGTCCACGAGATACTGGAAACCCCGGCCCCGCCGTCTGGAATCCATGATGCGACGCACCGTGTAGGCAGGACCACCTCCGATCATCCGAGGAGGAGGAGGAGGAGGAGGCGGAGGAGGCAACAGAGGACTGAGGAAGACAGGCTTGAGGCAGGAGACATGAAAGGTGGGATGGACTCTGAGCGTCCTCGGTAGTTTGAGTCGAACTGCCACTGGATTGATCACCTTCTCCACCACAAACGGACCAATGAACTTCGGTAACAACTTCCTAGACTCAGTCCGTAACGGAAGATCCCGTGTGGCCAACCAAACCCTATCTCCGATGGTATAGGTGGGAGCGGGGATCCGGCGACGATTCGCCTGGAGCTGATACCGGTCCGAAACTCTAAGGAGTGCCTTTCTGGCCCGATGCCAGGTCCGGTGGCAACGACGAATATGGGCCTGAACAGAAGGCACTGAGAGCTCCTTCTCCTGAGAAGGAAACAGGGGGAGGTTGGTAGCCATACAGGCACTGGAAGGGAGACATCCCAGTGGCAGATGTAGGAAGAGTATTGTGGGCATACTCAACCCAAGGCAACTGAGAGACCCAGGAGGTGGGGTTGGAAGAGACCAGACAGCGTAGCGTTGATTCCATCTTCTGGTTGGCTCTCTCCGCCTGACCATTGGATTGGGGGTGAAAACCAGATGTGAGACTGACAGTAGCTCCAATGGCCAAACAGAAGGACTTCCAGACAGCAGAGGTAAACTGAGGGCCACGGTCGGAAACGATATCACTGGGCAAACCGTGGACCCTGAAAACCTCCCTAACCAGGATCTCGGACGTCTCCGAGGCAGAGGGAAGCTTGGCAATTGGCACAAAGTGGGCGAACTTGCTGAATCTGTCCACGATAGTCAGAACGACCGTGTTCCCCTCAGAAGCGGGCAACCCCGTGACGAAGTCCAGGGCCAGATGCGACCATGGTCGCCGGGGAATAGGAAGGGGGGTGAAGTAGTCCAGAGCTGGGCCGATTGGTACTCTTATTCTGCGCACACACTGGACAGGCAGCAACAAAACCCCGAGTATCCTCGGCCATGGCAGGCCACCAAAACGTCTGCGAAGAAACGCCATTGTCCGAGCCACGCCAGGGTGACAAGCCATCTTGCTGGCGTGGGACCACTTGAGGACAGCAGGACGAACCGACTCAGGCACAAACAACCGACCGGGTGGACCGTTACCGGGACCGGGCTGAGTCCGAAGGGCCGCCAGCACCTCCTCCTCAATCTTCCACATAACTGCTCCCACGACGCAGTTCCGGGGAGAATTGTCTCGGTCTTGGACCCACTCTCCTCCGTCTTGGAGAACATCCGGGACAAGGCGTCCGCCTTGCCGTTCTTAGATCCAGGTCGGAACGTCAGGAAAAACTTGAATCGTCCGAAAAACAACGCCCACCTGGCCTGGACGGGGAGTTGAGACGTTTAGCCGATTGCACGTAAGCAAGATTCTTGTGGTCAGTCCAGACCATAAACGGTTGCTCCGCCCCCTCCAACCAGTGGCGCCACTCCTCCAAGGCAAGTTTCACCGCGAGAAGCTCCCGGTTACCCACATCGTAATTCCTCTCCGCAGGCGAAAGGCGACGAGAGTAGTAGGCGCAGGGATGGAGTTTACTGTCCGTGGAGCATCGCTGCGACAGGATGGCGCCAACTCCCACATCAGACGCGGCCCACTTCAACGACGAACTGACGGGCCGTGTCCGGTTGAGAGAGAATCGGTGCGTTGGTGAATCGCCTCTTCAAATCCAGAAACGCACGATCCGCCTCCGGATTCCACTTGAAGATCCTGATACTGGAAGTCAAGGCAGTTAATGGAGCGGCCACACGGCTGTAATCCCGGATGAATCTGCGGTAGAAATTCGCAAACCCCAAAAATCTCTGGAGCTGCAATCTCGTACCGGGCTGGGCCCATTCCAGAACCGCTCTAACCTTCTCCTGGTCCATCCTAATCTCTCCCCTGGAGATGATGTACCCGAGAAAGGATGTCGTGTGGGCGTGAAACTCGCACTTCTCGGCCTTCACGAACAGGCGATTCTCCAACAATCGCTGCAGAACCTGCCGGACATGCTGGACGTGGTCGGAAGGTTCCTTCGAGAAGATCAGAATGTCATCCAGGTAAACAAACACAAAGAGACCGATCATATCTCTCAGGACGTCGTTCACCATACTCTGGAATACCGCTGGAGCATTGGTCAGTCCAAACGGCATCACCTGATACTCGAGTGACCCATCGGTGTATTGAAACCCCGTCAACCACTCGTCCCCCTCTCTGATCCGGACCAGGTGATACGCATTGCGTAGGTCTAGCTTGGTGAACACCGTAGCACCCTGTAAGGAGTCGAAGGCAGCACTCATCAAGGGCAGGGGATACTTGTTCTTGACCGTGATGTCATTCAACCCCCGATAATCAATACACGGTCGAAGAGAGCCATCCTTCTTACCCACAAAGAAGAATCCAGCCCCCAGGGGTGATGACGAGGGACGAACGAGACCAGCAGCTAGGGACTCCTTGATGTAGGTCTCCAACGCCTCACGTTCAGGTCGGGAGATACTGTATAACCTTCCCTTGGGGTAGACAGCTCCAGGAACCAGGTTGATGGCACAATCATATGGTCGGTGGGGAGGGGAGTGACAGAGCCTTCTGCTTACTGAAAACTTCCCCAAATCGTGATATGTCTCGGGAACCAGGGACAAATCTAGGGGTTTAGCCTCAATCACCTGACTGGGAACCGAATGGGGGCAGGCAGTCTTGAGACAGTTAGCATGACAATCAAGGCTCCAACTCGTTACCTTGCCCGTCACCCAATCGAACGTGGGATTGTGTTCCTTCAGCCAGGGGTATCCAAGGACCAGAGGAACATGGGAAGACGGCAGAATGAAGAATGAAATCATCTCAGAATGATTCCCCGACAACCGCATCTTAACCGGTTCAGTCCTCATCGTGATACGTGCCAGACTACTGCCGTTCAGAGTGGTCGCTTCAATGGCTTCCGGCAATTGCTCCTTGGAAAGCCCCAGCTGTTCCACCAACTCGGCATCAAGAAAGCTTCCATCGGCACCTGAATCGATAAAAGCGTTAAGCGCTAAGCTCTGATTCCTGTTCACAAGGGTAGCCGGAAACGGGGTCTGACAGAGGTACTGAGAGGTTGAAACTGGCTCGCTAAAAGTCCTCCCAACTTTAGCGAGCCGGGCAGTTTGACGACCGCCGGGAACAAGTGGAGATGTAATGTCCCGAGCTACCACAGTAGAGGCAGCAGTTGGTCTTACGTCTATGTTGACGCTCCTCCTTGGTTAACCCGTGCCGCCCCACTTGCATGGGTTCAGAATCGGGAGAGAGGACCTCTCCACTAATCCATTGTGGTGGAGAATGATCGACGTGTTCTGGTCCACCACCCGACCCGACTGGGAACTGAGAAGCTGATCGATTGGACGGACCCCATTGCTTCTCCCTCCTTCGCTCTCGGACTCGATTATCCACCCGAATAGACAAAGCTACCAAGCTGTCCAGGTCACTAGGCTCCGGATAGGAGATCAACTCATCCTTGAGCTGCTCCGACAGACCCTGGTAAAAGGCCGCTTGCAGAGACTCCTCGTTCCACCCACTCTCCACAGCCAACGTCTTGAACTCGATCACGAAGTCGGCCACGCTGCGAGTTCCTTGGCGAAGCGAAAACAGGCGCCTAGCTGCGTCCCTCCCTCGGACGGAATGGTCGAAGAGCTTCCTCATCTCGGCCGTGAACCCCTGGTATGAAGCCATGCAGGGATCCTGTCGTTCCCAAACGGCTGAAGCCCACTCCAGCGCTCGACCACGCAGCAACTCAATCACAAAGGCTATCCTAGCCTTGTCTGTGGCATAAGAGTAGGGCTGTAGATCGAACACTAGTCCACACTGCATAAGGAAGGAACGGCATCTTCCCAGCTCCCCCTCATACTTATCCGGCGTCGGAACCTTGGGCTCACGGATGGACACAGCTTCAGAAGCGGCAGGCGAGATGGGTGAAACCGGTAGTGGATCCTCCACCGGACACTTGCGTTGGTTCTGGACCTCCGTCAGACCGGTAGAAAGGTTCCGAACTGACAACGCGATCTCCTGTAGTACCGTGCTATGATGGCCCAACATCTTCTCCTGCTGGGTAATAGCATGGCGAACAGAGTCCAGGTCCGCTGGGTTCATTACTGGCCGGATCGTTCTGTCACGGTTAACTAAGCCAGAACCCAGAAGCAGACCAGGACAAGGTACGTTGAGACAAAGGTGAGTGTTTATTAATAGATTCCGAGTGAGGCTGAATAATCCAGGGAACAGAGCGGGTGGCGTGGATGGGTTGTTGAGGGTGCAGTGGTTGGTCCGGTACTGGCTCGGCAGCCGCCCGACCATCAGGCAGAGGTTGGGTGAAGGTTCCGGGTGAGAGACTGCAGACAGAACAAAACGGAGGTCAGTACACAGCAAGTCAAAAAGGTGCAAAACAACAAAACTAACACTAATGGCTCAGAGACTGATACGCTGACAAACATACTGTTCATGGCTAACGATCCGGCAGGAACTGGATGTTGGGCCAGAGCCTAAGAAGGGTGATGATCAGGACCAGGTGTGCAGATTGCTGATGGGATGCAGGTGCGGAAAACAAGAGCGCTCCCCGGAGCGTTCCCGAACCCTCGGGAAACTGGAGATTACGAACAGGAACACTAGTCACCAGACAGGACCCGACTCAGACAGCCGGGATCGTCACACTCTCTCTCTGTCTCTCTCTCTGTCTCTCTCTCCCTCTCCTCTGTCTCTCTTCTCTCTCTGTCTCTCTCTGTCTCTCTCTCTCTCTCTCTCTCTCTCTCTCTCTCTCTCTCTCTCTCTCTCTCTCTCTCTCTCTCTCTCTTCCTCTCCCTCTCCCTCTCCTCTCTCTCTCTCTCTCTCTCTCTCCGTGTGTGTGTGTGTGATTGTGTGGGCGGAGACAGGTGTGCTGGAGTCAGAGCAGATCCCCACCAGTTGCAACCTGTTCCATAATCAAGACCTCTACAAATACTCAGTCCTGCCACTTCCACGCTGCCAGATCGTAATCTCTGCTCAGTCAGTCTACGGTTCTAGCCGTTTGTTACTGTTCAGATCCTGTTATCCTGTTGTCCCTGTTTTACTCTCCGCTACAGTTCTGCCCGCTCCGACTCTGGTCCCTGTCTCCAGTCCCACGTCTCGTCATCCTGCTACTCTGTCCTGGATTCCCCCCTCTACTACTCCCATGGAAAAGTATTTAGTCAGCCACCAATTGTGCAAGTTCTCCCACTTAAAAAGATGAGAGAGGCCTGTAATTTTCATCATAGGTACACGTCAACTATGACAGACAAATTGAGTAAAAAAAATCCAGAAAATCACATTGTAGGATTTTTAATGAATTTATTTGCAAATTATGGTGGAAAATAAGTATACTTGCACAATTGGTGGCTGACTAAATACTTTTTTTCCCCACTGTATATTTTGCACATATTTAACCCCTTATTTATTTTTTGGGGCAGAAAACTACCTCCATAGTTCCATTCATTTGTATTGGTTACCTTCAGACGAGTCCTGTGACACGCCACTCAACAACAATGTTCGGTTCACCTCGTTGTTTGACTCTTCACTCTGCACTCAATTTCTTTCTTTGCTCAAGCTCCTCTCCTCCTGCCTGGTAGCCTGCCTCATGAGAGACTGAACACTGAGTCACTGGGTCGGGGTTCGTGAGAATCTTCCCTTTCCACAGTGGGGTCACATTAGTTTGTTGGCCAAACCGTTCGGATGCTACAGAAGTTTTCGTGAGAAGACCGATTTTCGGGATGTCTCATGGTCTGACAAACACCGGTGCGTCAATCAACCTTAGGGGGTTAAGGAGAGAGAGAGCGAGAGAGAGAGAGAGAGCGAGAAAGAGAGAGAGAGCGAGATAACCAGTGAAGAACAAAAACCATTGTAAATACAACCCATATGTATGTTTATTTATTTTCCCTTTTTCCCTTTTGTACTTTAACTATTTGCACATCGTTACAACACTCTATATAGACATACTGACATTTGAAATGTGTCTATTCCTTTGAAACTTGTGAGTGTAATGTTTACTGTTCATTTTTGATTGATTATTTCACTTCTGTTTATTATCTATTTCACTTGCTTTGGCAATGTTATCATTTGTTTCCCATGTCAATAAAGCTCTTTGAATTGATTAAACCCATTCACTAAGTCACTGTCTTGAGAAGAGAGAGGGAGGGTTAAAACCCATTCACAGAGATAGAACTGAGAGAGAGAGGTTGCCAGGACCACAAACACAAATACAAATTCCGTTGCCCTAGAGCACACAAAAAACTATACATACCTCGGCCTAAACATCAGCGCCACAGGTAACTTCCACAAAGCTGTGAACGATCTGAGAGACAAGGCAAGAAGGGCCTTCTATGCCATCAAAAGGAACATAAAATGTGACATACCAATTAGGATCTGGCTAAAAATACTTGAATCAGTTATAGAACCCATTGCCCTTTATGGTTCTGAGGTCTGGGGTCCGCTCACCAACCAAGAATTCACAAAATGGGACAAACACCAAATTGAGACTCTGCATGCAGAATTCTGCAAAAACATCCTCCGTGTACAACGTAAAACACCAAATAATGCATGCAGAGCAGAATTAGGCCAATACCCGCTAATTATCAAAATCCAGAAAAGAGCCGTTAAATTCTATAACCACTTAAAAGGAAGCGATTCCCAAACCTTCCATAACAAAGCCATCACCTACAGAAAGATGAACTTGGAGAAGAGTCCCCTAAGTAAGCTTGTCCTGGGGCTCTGTTCACAAACACAAACAGACCCCACACAGCCCCAGGACAACAACAACAACAACACAACTAGACCCAACCAAATCATGAGAAAACAAAAAGAGAATTACTTGACACATTGGAAAGAACAAACAAAAAAACAGAGCAAACTAGAATGCTATTTGGCCCTAAACAGAGAGTACACAGTGGCAGAATACCTGACCACTGTGACTGACCCAAACTTAAGGAAAGCTTTGACTATGTACAGACTCAGTGAGCATAGCCTTGCTATTGAGAAAGGCCGCCGTAGGCAGACCTGGCTCTCAAGAGAAGACAGGCTATGTGCACACTGCCCACAAAATGAGGTGGAAACTGAGCTGCACTTCCTAACCTCCTGCCAAATGTATGACCATATTAGAGACACATATTTCCCTCAGATTACAGCGATCCACAAAGAATTCGAAAACAAACCCAATTTTGATAAACTCCCTTATCTACTGGGTGAAAAACCACAGTGTGCCATCACAGCTGCAAGATTTGTGACCTGTTGCCACAAGAAAAGGGCAACCAGTGAAGAACAAACACCATTGTAAATACAACCCATATTTATGTTTATAAATTTTAACTATTTGCACATTGTTACAACACTGTATATATACATAATATGACATTTGAAATGTCTTTATTCTTTTGAAACTTCTGAGTGTAATGTTTACTGTTAATATGTATTGTTTATTTCACTTTTGTTTACTATCTACTTCACTTGCTTTGGCAATGTTAACACACGTTTCCCATGCCAATAAAGCCCTTAAATTGAAATTGAAATTGAGAGAGAGAGAGAGATAGAACTGAGGGAGAGAGAGAGAGATAGAACTGAGAGAGAGAGAGAGAGAGAGAGAGAGAGAGAGAGAGAGAGAGAGAGGGAGAGGGAGAGGGAGAGGGAGAGGGAGAGAGAGAGAGAGAGAGAGAGAGAGGGGGTTAAAACCTATTCACTAAGTCAATGTCATATGAAGAGAGAGAGAGTCAGGATTAAAACCTATTCACTAAGTCAATGTCATATGAAGAGAGAGAGAGAGGGTTAAAACTAATTCACTCACACTCCTCTCCTTCTGCCTAGTCGCCTTTCTCACTGGGTCGGGGCGTCACGATCTGAGGAACATTCAGTGGATCTAAATGACTGAATCACTGGGTCGGGGCGTCACGATCTGAGGAACATTCAGTGGATCTAAATGACTGAGTCACTGGGTCGGGGCGTCACGATCTGAGGAACATTCAGTGGATCTAAATGACTGAGTCACTGGGTCGGGGCGTCACGATCTGAGGAACATTCAGTGGATCTAAATGACTGAGTCACTGGGTCGGGGCGTCACGATCTGAGGAACATTCAGTGGATCTAAATGACTGAGTCACTGGGTCGGGGCGTCACGATCTGAGGAACATTCAGTGGATCTAAATGACTGAGTCACTGGGTCGGGGCGTCACGATCTGAGGAACATTCAGTGGATCTAAATGACTGAGTCACTGGGTCGGGCGTCACGATCTGAGGAACATTCAGTGGATCTAAATGACTGAGTCACTTGGTCGGGGCGTCACGATCTGAGGAACATTCAGTGGATCTAAATGACTGAGTCACTGGGTCGGGGCGTCACGATCTGAGGAACATTCAGTGGATCTAAATGACTGAGTCACTGGGTCGGGGTTTTACGAGTGTGACTGGCGTAATCACACTGTGTCTCTCTATTTAACTCTATTTCCATCCATCTTATAATAATTAAGCCCTCCAAGTGGGCACAAACTGGTCGATTCACCGTTATTTCAACGTACTTTGTCAACATATTGTGACATGGAATCCACGTGTAAAATACATTGGATTTGCAAAAAGTCATCAAAAAAAACAACAACTGTTGTTTTGAACCACAGGATTGTGTCATCATGATAACCAATTTTAAACGTGGACAAACCTGTATAAAGTATGTTGAATTTGTACCTTTGAAGCAACGTCAGATTTTCAACATTAGATCCACTACAAATAAAACAATAGACTGAGCAGCACCTCCTACTGGAGTGAGAGAGAGGAGAGAGGAGAGAGAGGGGAGAGGAGAGAGAGGGGGGGATGGAGATAGAGGGGAGAGGAGAGAGAGGGGAGAGGAGAGAGAGGGGAGAGGAGGGAGAGGGAGAGGAGAGAGAGGGGAGAGGAGAGAGAGGGGGGATGGAGATAGAGGGAGAGGAGAGAGAGGGAGAGGAGAGAGAGGGAGAGGAGGGAGAGGGAGAGGAGAGAGAGGGAGAGGAGAGAGAGGGGGATGGAGATAGAGGGAGAGGAGAGAGAGGGAGAGGAGAGAGAGGGAGAGGATGGAGAGGGGAGAGGAGGGAGAGGGGAGAGGAGAGAGAGGAGAGGAGAGAGAGGGAGAGGAGAGAGAGGGGGATGGAGATAGAGGGGAGAGGAGAGAGAGGGAGAGGAGAGAGAGGGGAGAGGATGGAGAGGGGAGAGGAGGGAGAGGGGAGAGGAGAGAGAGGGGAGAGGAGAGAGAGGGGAGAGGAGGGAGAGGGAGAGGAGAGAGAGGGAGAGGAGAGAGAGGGATGGAGGGATGGAGAGAGAGGGAGAGGAGAGAGAGGGAGAGGGGAGAGAGGGGGGATGGAGATAGAGGGGAGAGGAGAGAGAGGGAGAGGAGAGAGGGGAGAGGAGGGAGAGGGGAGAGGAGAGAGAGGGAGAGGAGAGAGAGGGGGATGGAGATAGAGGGAGAGGAGAGAGAGGAGAGGGGAGAGGAGAGAGAGGGGGGATGGAGATAGAGGGAGAGGAGAGAGAGGGAGAGGAGAGAGAGGGGAGAGGATGGAGAGGGGAGAGGAGGGAGAGGGAGAGGAGAGAGAGGGGAGAGGAGGAGAGGGAGAGGAGAGAGAGGGAGAGGAGAGAGAGGGATGGAGGGATGGAGAGAGAGGGAGAGGAGAGAGAGGGAGAGGGGAGAGGAGAGAGAGGGAGAGGAGTGAGAGGGAGAGGAGGGAGAGGGAGAGGGAGAGGAGAGAGAGGAGAGGGAGAGAGAAGGAGAGGAGAGAGAGGGAGAGGAGAGAGAGGGAGAGGAGGGAGAGGATAGAGGAGAGAGAGGGATGGAGGGATGGAGACAGAGGGAGAGGAGAGAGAGGGTAGAGGAGAGAGAGAGGAGAGAGAGGGAGAGGAGGGAGAGGAGAGAGGGAGAGGAGAGAGAGGGAGAGGAGAGAGAGGGAGAGGAGAGAGAAGGGAGAGGAGAGAGAGGGGAGAGGAGGGAGAGGGAGAGAGAGAGGGAGAGAGGAGAGAGGAGAGAGAGGGAGAGGAGGGAGAGGGAGAGGAGAGAGAGGGGAGAGGAGAGAGAGGGAGAGGGAGAGGAGGGGAGAGGAGGGAGAGGGGAGAGGAGAGAGAGGGGAGAGGAGGGAGAGGGGAGAGGAGAGAGGGGAGAGGAGAGAGGAGAGAGAGGGGAGAGGAGGGAGAGGGGAGAGGAGAGAGAGGGGAGAGGAGAGAGAGGGGAGAGGAGAGAGAGGGGAGAGGAGGAGAGGGAGAGGAGAGAGGGGAGAGGAGAGAGGAGAGAGAGGGGAGAGGAGGGAGAGGGGAGAGGAGAGAGAGGGAGAGAGAGAGAGAGGGAGAGGAGGGAGGGGAGGAGAGAGAGGGAGAGGAGAGAGAGGGATGGAGGGATGGAGAGAGAGGGAGAGGAGAGAGAGGGGAGAGGGAGAGAGGGGGGGATGGAGATAGAGGGAGAGGAGAGAGAGGGGAGAGGAGAGAGAGGGGAGAGAGGGAGAGGGAGAGGAGAGATGGGAGAGGAGAGAGAGGGGGGATGGAGATAGAGGGGAGAGGAGAGAGAGGGGAGAGGAGAGAGAGGGGAGAGGAGAGAGAGGGGGGGGATGGAGATAGAGGGGAGAGGAGAGAGAGGGGAGAGGAGAGAGAGGGAGAGGATGGAGAGGGAGAGGAGGGAGAGGGAGAGGAGAGAGAGGGAGAGGAGAGAGAGGGAGAGAGGGAGAGGGGAGAGGAGAGAGAGGGGAGAGGAGAGAGAGGGATGGAGGGATGGAGAGAGAGGGGAGAGGAGAGAGAGGGGAGAGGGGAGAGGAGAGAGAGGGGAGAGGAGGGAGAGGGGAGAGGAGGGAGAGGGGAGAGGGGAGAGGAGAGAGAGGGGAGAGGAGAGAGAAGGGAGAGGAGAGAGAGGGGAGAGGAGAGAGAGGGGAGAGGAGGGAGAGGATAGAGGAGAGAGAGGGATGGAGGGATGGAGAGAGAGGGGAGAGGAGAGAGAGGGTAGAGGAGAGAGAGAGGGGAGAGAGAGGGGAGAGGAGGGAGAGGAGAGAGGGGAGAGGAGAGAGAGGGGAGAGGAGAGAGAGGGGAGGGAGAGAGAAGGAGAGGAGAGAGAGGGAGAGGAGGATGAGGGAGAGGAGAGAGGGAGAGGAGAGAGGAGAGAGAGGGGAGAGGAGGGAGAGGGGAGAGGAGAGAGAGGGGAGAGGAGAGAGAGGGGAGAGGAGAGTGAGGGGAGAGGAGGGAGAGGGGAGAGGATATAAATATTCTGAAATAACTTACTATTTTCCTAAAATATAGACTCTAGAGTGGTGTAATTGGTATTGTTGAGTTAATTATACATTTACGTCATTTAGCAGACGCTCTTATCCAGAGCGACTTACTTGATAATTTTTGTGAGGGTGGTTGTTGTTTTGAACCACAGGATTGTGTCATCATGATAACCAATTTTAAACGTGGACAAACCTGTATAAAGTATGTTGAATTTGTACCTTTGAAGCAACGTCAGATTTTCAACATTAGATCCACTACAAATAAAACAATAGACTGAGCAGCACCTCCTACTGGAGTGAGAGAGAGGAGAGAGGAGAGAGAGGGGAGAGGAGAGAGAGGGGGGATGGAGATAGAGGGGAGAGGAGAGAGAGGGGAGAGGAGAGAGAGGGGAGAGGAGGGAGAGGGGAGAGGAGGGAGAGGGGAGAGGAGAGAGAGGAGAGGAGAGAGAGGGGGGATGGAATAGAGGGAGAGGAGAGAGGGGAGAGGAGAGAGAGGGGAGAGGAGGGAGAGGGAAGAGGAGAGAGAGGGAGAGAGAGAGAGGGGGGATGGAGATAGAGGGGAGAGGAGAGAGAGGGAGAGGAGAGAGAGGGAGAGGATGGAGAGGGGAGAGGAGGGAGAGGGAGAGGAGAGAGAGGGGAGAGGAGAGAGAGGGGAGAGAGAGAGGGGGATGGAGATAGAGGGGAGAGGAGAGAGAGGGAGAGGAGAGAGGGGGAGAGGATGGAGAGGGGAGAGGAGGGAGAGGGAGAGAGAGAGAGGGAGAGGGGAGAGAGAGGGGAGAGGAGGGAGAGGGAGAGGAGAGAGAGGGGAGAGGAGAGAGAGGGATGGAGGGATGGAGAGAGAGGGAGAGGAGAGAGAGGGAGAGGGGAGAGAGGGGGATGGAGATAGAGGGGAGAGGAGAGAGAGAGGGAGAGGAGAGAGAGGGGAGAGGAGGGAGAGGGAGAGGAGAGAGAGGGGAGAGGAGAGAGAGGGGGGATGGAGATAGAGGGAGAGGAGAGAGAGGGAGAGGAGAGAGAGGGGAGAGGAGAGAGAGGGGGGATGGAGATAGAGGGGAGAGGAGAGAGAGGGAGAGGAGAGAGAGGGAGAGGATGGGAGAGGGAGAGGAGGGAGAGGGAGAGGAGAGAGGGGGAGAGGAGAGAGAGGGGAGAGGAGGGAGAGGGGAGAGGAGAGAGAGGGAGAGAGAGAGAGGGATGGAGGGATGGAGAGAGAGGGAGAGGAGAGAGGGGGAGAGGGAGAGGAGAGAGAGGGAGAGGAGAGAGAGGGGAGAGGAGGGAGAGGGGAGAGGGGAGAGGAGAGAGAGGGGAGAGGAGAGAGAAGGGAGAGAGAGAGAGGAGAGGAGAGAGAGAGGGAGAGGAGGGAGAGGATAGAGGAGAGAGAGGGATGGAGGGATGGAGAGAGAGGGGAGAGGAGAGACAGGTAGAGGAGAGAGAGAGGGAGAGAGAGGGAGAGGAGGGAGAGGGAGAGGGGGAGAGGAGAGAGAGGAGAGGAGAGAGAGAGGGGGAGAGGAGAGAGAAGGGAGAGGAAAGAGAGGGAGAGGAGAGAGAGGGGAGAGGAGAGAGAGGGGAGAGGAGGGAGAGGGAGAGAGAGAGAGAGGGAGAGGAGAGAGAGGGATGGAGGGATGGAGAGAGAGGGGAGGGAGAGAGAGGAGAGAGGGAGAGGAGAGAGAGGGAGAGGAGTAAGAGGGGAGAGGAGGGAGAGGAGAGGGGAGAGGAGAGAGAGGGGAGAGGAGAGAGAAGGGAGAGGAGAGAGAGGAGAGGAGAGAGAGGGAGAGGAGGGAGGGATAGAGGAGAGAGAGAGGGATGGAGGGATGGAGAGAGAGGGGAGAGGAGAGAGAGGGTAGAGGAGAGAGAGAGGGGAGAGAGAGGGGAGAGGAGGGAGAGGAGAGAGGGAGAGGAGAGAGAGGGAGAGGAGAGAGAGGGAGAGGAGAGAGAGGGAGAGGAGAGAGAGGGAGAGGAGGGAGAGGGAGAGGAGAGAGGGAGAGGGGAGAGGAGAGAGAGGGGAGGAGGGAGAGGGAGAGGGAGAGAGAGGGAGAGGAGAGAGAGGGGAGAGGAGAGTGAGGGGAGAGGAGGGAGAGGGGAGAGGATATAAATATTCTGAAATAACTTACTATTTTCCTAAAATATAGACTCTAGAGTGGTGTAATTGGTATTGTTGAGTTAATTATACATTTATCACTATTTAGCAGACGCTCTTATCCAGAGCTACTTTACTTGATAATTTTTGTGAGGGTGGTTGTTGTTTTGAACCACAGGATTGTGTCATCAAGGATAACCAATTTTAAACGCGGACAAACCTGTATAAAGTATGCTGAATTTGTACCTGAAGCAACGTCAGATTTTCAACATTAGATCCACTACAAATAAAACAATAGACTGAGCAGCACCTCCTACTGGAGTGAGAGAGAGGAGAGAGGAGAGAGAGGGGAGAGGAGAGAGAGGGGGATGGAGATAGAGGGGAGAGGAGAGAGAGGGGAGAGGAGAGAGAGGGGAGAGGAGGGAGAGGGAGAGGAGAGAGAGGGAGAGGAGAGAGAGGGGGGATGGAGATAGAGGGGAGAGGAGAGAGAGGGGAGAGGAGAGAGAGGGGGAGAGGAGGGAGAGGGAAGAGGAGAGAGAGGGAGAGGAGAGAGAGGGGGATGGAGATAGAGGGGGAGAGGAGAGAGAGGGAGAGGAGAGAGAGGGAGAGGATGGAGAGGGGAGAGGAGGGAGGGGGGGAGAGAGAGGGGAGAGGAGAGAGAGGGAAGAGGAGAGAGAGGGGGGATGGAGATAGAGGGAGAGGAGAGAGAGGGGAGAGGGAGAGAGGGGAGAGGATGGAGAGGGGAGAGGAGAGAGGGGAGAGGAGAGAGAGGGGAGAGGAGAGAGAGGGGAGAGGAGGGAGAGGAGAGAGAGAGAGAGGAGAGGAGAGAGAGGGATGGAGGGATGGAGAGAGAGGGAGAGGAGAGAGAGGGAGAGGGGAGAGAGGGGGATGGAGATAGAGGGAGAGGAGAGAGAGGGGAGAGGAGAGAGAGGGAGAGGAGGGAGAGGGGAGAGGAGAGAGAGGGGAGAGGAGAGAGAGGGGGGGATGGAGATAGAGGGGAGAGGAGAGAGAGGGAGAGGAGAGAGAGGAGAGAGGAGAGAGAGGGGGGATGGAGATAGAGGGAGAGGAGAGAGAGGGGAGAGGAGAGAGAGGGGAGAGGATGGAGAGGGAGAGGAGGGAGAGGGAGAGGAGAGAGAGGGAGAGGGAGAGAGAGGGAGAGGAGGGAGAGGAGAGAGGAGAGAGAGGGAGAGGAGAGAGAGGGATGGAGGGATGAGAGAGCGGGGAGAGGAGAGAGAGGGGAGAGGGAGAGAGAGAGAGGGAGAGGAGGGAGAGGGAGAGAGGGAGAGGAGAGAGAGGGGAGAGGAGAGAGAAGGGAGAGGAGAGAGAGGGAGAGGAGAGAGAGGGAGAGGAGGGAGAGGATAGAGGAGAGAGAGGGATGGAGGGATGGAGAGAGAGGGAGAGGAGAGAGAGGGTAGAGGAGAGAGAGAGGGAGAGAGAGGGAGAGGAGGAGAGGGAGAGGGAAGGAGAGAGAGGGAGAGGAGAGAGAGGGAGAGGAGAGAGAAGGAGAGAGAGAGAGAGGGAGAGGAGGAGAGGGAGAGGAGAGAGGGAAGGAGAGAGGAGAGAGAGGGAGAGGGAGGGAGAGGGAGAGGAGAGAGAGGGAGAGAGAGAGAGAGGGAGAGGAGAGAGAGGGGGGGGAGAGGGAGAGGAGAGAGACGGGAGAGGAGAGAGAGGGAGAGGAGAGAGAGGGGGAGAGGAGGGAGAGGGAGAGGAGAGAGAGGGAGAGGAGAGAGAGGGGAGAGGAGAGAGAGGGGAGAGGTGGGAGAGGGAGAGGAGAGGGGGAGAGGGGAGAGGGAGAGGAGAGAGAGGGGAGAGGAGATAGAGGGAGAGGAGAGAGAGGGATGGAGGGATGGAGAGAGAGGGGAGAGGAGAGAGAGGGTAGAGGAGAGAGAGAGGGGAGAGAGAGGGGAGAGGAGGGAGAGGGGAGAGGGGAGAGGAGAGAGAGGGGAGAGGAGAGAGAAGGGAGAGGAGGGAGAGGAGAGAGGAGGGAGAGGGGAGAGGAGAGAGAGGAGAGAGAGAGAGAGAGGGAGGAGGAGAGTGAGGGGAGAGGAGGGAGAGGGAGAGGATATAAATATTCTGGAAATAACTTACTATTTTCCAAAATATAGACTCCAGAGTGGTGTAATTGGTATTGTTGAGTTAATTATACATTTAGCTATTTAGCAGACGCTCTTATCCAGAGCGACTTACTTGATAATTTTTGTGAGGGTGGTTGTTGTTTTGAACCACAGGATTGTGTCATCATGATAACCAATTTTAAACGTGGACAAACCTGTATAAAGTATGTTGAATTTGTACCTTTGAAGCAACGTCAGATTTTCAACATTAGATCCACTACAAAAAAACAATAGACTGAGCAGCACCTCCTACTGGAGTGAGAGAGAGAGGAGAGAGGAGAGAGAGGGGGAGAGGAGAGAGAGGGGGGATGGAGATAGAGGGGAGAGGAGAGAGAGGGAGAGGAGAGAGAGGGGAGAGGAGGGAGAGGGGAGAGGAGGGAGAGGGAGAGGAGAGAGAGGGAGAGGAGAGAGAGGGGGGATGGAGATAGAGGGAGAGGAGAGAGAGGGAGAGGAGAGAGAGGGAGAGGAGGAGAGGGAAGAGGAGAGAGAGGGAGAGGAGAGAGAGGGGGGATGGAGATAGAGGGAGAGGAGAGAGAGGGGAGAGGAGAGAGAGGGGAGAGGATGGAGAGGGGAGAGGAGGGAGAGGGGAGAGGAGAGAGAGGGAGAGGAGAGAGAGGGAGAGGAGAGAGAGGGGGATGGAGATAGAGGGAGAGGAGAGAGAGAGGGGAGAGGAGAGAGAGGGGAGAGGATGAGAGGGGAGAGGAGGGAGAGGGAGAGGAGAGAGAGGGGGAGAGGAGAGAGAGGGGAGAGGAGGGAGAGGGAGAGGAGAGAGAGGGAGAGGAGAGAGAGGGATGGAGGGATGGAGAGAGAGGAGAGAGGAGAGAGAGGGGGAGAGGGAGAGAGGGGGGATGGAGATAGAGGGGAGAGGAGAGAGAGGGAGAGGAGAGAGAGGGGAGAGGAGGGAGAGGGAGAGGAGAGAGAGGGAGAGGAGAGAGAGGGGGGATGGAGATAGAGGGAGAGGAGAGAGAGGGGGAGAGGAGAGAGAGAGGGAGAGGAGAGAGAGGGGGGATGGAGATAGAGGGAGAGGAGAGAGAGAGGGAGAGGAGAGAGAGGGAGAGGATGGAGAGGGAGAGGAGGGAGAGGGGAGAGGAGAGAGAGGGAGAGGAGAGAGAGGGGAGAGGAGGGAGAGGGGAGAGGAGAGAGAGGGGAGAGGAGAGAGAGGGATGGAGGGATGGAGAGAGAGGGGAGAGGAGAGAGAGGGGAGAGGGGAGAGGAGAGAGAGGGAGAGGAGAGAGAGGGAGAGGAGGGAGAGGAGAGGGAGAGGAGAGAGAGGGAGAGAGAGAGAAGGGAGAGGAGAGAGAGGGGAGAGGAGAGAGAGGGGAGAGGAGGGAGAGGATAGAGGAGAGAGAGGGATGGAGGGATGGAGAGAGAGGGGAGAGGAGAGAGAGGGTAGAGGAGAGAGAGAGGGGAGAGAGAGGGGAGAGGAGGGAGAGGGAGAGGGGAGAGGAGAGAGAGGGAGAGGAGAGAGAGGGAGAGGAGAGAGAAGGGAGAGGAAAGAGAGGGGAGAGGAGAGAGGGGAGAGGAGAGAGAGGGGGAGAGGAGGGAGAGGGGAGAGGAGAGAGAGGGAGAGAGAGAGAGGGATGGAGGGATGGAGAGAGAGGGAGAGGAGAGAGAGGGGAGAGGGAGGGAGAGAGAGGGGAGAGGGAGCAAGAGGGAGAGGAGGGAGAGGGAGAGGGGAGAGGAGAGAGAGGGGAGAGGAGAGAGAAGGGAGAGGAGAGAGAGGGGAGAGGAGAGAGAGGGGAGAGGAGGGAGAGGATAGAGGAGAGAGAGGGATGGAGGGATGGAGAGAGAGGGGAGAGGAGAGAGAGGGTAGAGGAGAGAGAGAGGGGAGAGAGAGGGGAGAGGAGGGAGAGGAGAGAGGGGAGAGGAGAGAGAGGGGAGAGGAGAGAGAGGGGAGAGGAGAGAGAAGGGAGAGGAGAGAGAGGGGAGAGGAGGGAGAGGGGAGAGGAAGAGGGAGAGGAGAGAGGAGAGAGAGGAGAGGAGTGAGAGGGAGAGGAGAGAGAGGGGAGAGGAGAGAGAGGGAGGAGAGGGGGGGAGAGGAGGGAGAGGGAGAGGATATAAATTCTGAAATAACTTACTATTTTCCTAAAATATAGACTCTAGAGTGGTGTAATTGGTATTGTTGAGTTAATTATACATTTACGCTATTTAGCAGACGCCTTATCCAGAGCGACTTACTTGATAATTTTTTGTGAGGGTGGTTGTTGTTTTGAACCACAGGATTGTGTCATCATGATAACCAATTTTAAACGTGGACAAACCTGTATAAAGTATGTTGAATTTGTACCTTGAAGCAACGTCAGATTTTCAACATTAGATCCACTACAAAAAAACAATAGACTGAGCAGCACCTCCTACTGGAGTGAGAGAGAGGAGAGAGGAGAGAGAGGGGAGAGGAGAGAGAGGGGGGATGGGAGATAGAGGGAGAGGAGAGAGAGGGGAGAGGAGAGAGAGGGGAGAGGAGGGAGAGGGGAGAGGAGAGAGAGGGAGAGGAGAGAGAGGGGGGATGGAGATAGAGGGGAGAGGAGAGAGAGGGAGAGGAGAGAGAGGGAGAGGAGGGAGAGGGAAGAGGAGAGAGAGGGAGAGAGAGAGAGGGGGGATGGAGATAGAGGGGGAGAGGAGAGAGAGGGAGAGGAGAGAGAGGGGGAGAGGATGGAGAGGGGAGAGGAGGGAGAGGGGAGAGAGAGAGAGGGAGAGGAGAGAGAGGGAGAGGAGAGAGAGGGGGGATGGAGATAGAGGGGAGAGGAGAGAGAGGGGAGAGGAGAGAGAGGGGAGAGGATGGAGAGGGGAGAGGAGGGAGAGGGGAGAGGGGGAGAGAGGGAGAGGAGAGAGAGGGAGAGGAGAGAGAGGGATGGAGGGATGGAGAGAGAGGAGAGGAGAGAGAGGGAGAGGGAGAGAGGGGGGATGGGAGATAGAGGGAGAGGAGAGAGAGGGAGAGGAGAGAGAGGGAGAGGAGGGAGAGGGGAGAGGAGAGAGAGGGAGAGGAGAGAGAGGGGGGGATGGAGATAGAGGGGAGAGGAGAGAGAGGGAGAGGAGAGAGAGGGAGAGGAGAGAGAGGGGATGGAGATAGAGGGGAGAGGAGAGAGAGGGAGAGGAGAGAGAGGGAGAGGATGGGAGAGGGGAGAGGAGGGAGAGGGGAGAGGAGAGAGAGGGAGAGGAGAGAGAGGGAGAGGAGGGAGAGGAGAGAGGAGAGAGAGGGGAGAGAGAGGGGAGAGGAGGGAGAGGGAGAGGGAGAGGAGAGAGAGGGGAGAGGAGAGAGAAGGGAGAGGAGAGAGAGGGAGAGGAGAGAGAGGGAGAGGAGGGAGAGGATAGAGGAGAGAGAGGGATGGAGGGATGGAGAGAGAGGGAGAGGGAGAGAGAGGGCAGAGGAGAGAGAGAGGGAGAGAGAGGGGAGAGGAGGGAGAGGGAGAGAGGGAGAGGAGAGAGGGGGAGAGGAGAGAGAGGGGAGAGGAGAGAGAAGGGAGAGGAGAGAGAGGGAGAGGAGGGAGAGGGAGAGGAGAGAGGGAGAGGAGAGAGGAGAGAGAGGGGAGAGGAGGGAGAGGGGAGAGGAGAGAGAGGGGAGAGGAGAGAGGGGGAGAGGAGAGAGAGGGGAGAGGAGGGAGAGGGAGAGGAGAGAGACGGAGAGGAGAGAGAGGGGAGAGGAGAGAGAGGGAGAGGAGGGAGAGGGGGAGAGGAGAGAGAGGGGAGAGGAGAGAGAGGGGAGAGGAGAGAGAGGGAGAGGTGGGAGAGGGAGAGGAGAGAGAGGGGAGAGGAGGGAGAGGGGAGAGGAGAGAGGGGGAGAGGAGATAGAGGGGAGAGGAGAGAGAGGGATGGAGGGATGGAGAGAGAGGGAGAGAGAGAGAGAGGGTAGAGGAGAGAGAGAGGGAGAGAGAGGGGAGAGGGAGGGAGAGGGGAGAGGGGAGAGGAGAGAGAGGGGAGAGGAGAGAGAAGGGAGAGGAGGGAGAGGAGAGAGGAGGGAGAGGGGAGAGGAGAGAGAGGGGAGAGGAGAGAGAGGAGAGAGGAGAGAGAGGGGAGAGGAGGGAGAGGGGAGACGAGAGAGAGGGGAGAGGAGAGAGAGGGAGAGGAGGGAGAGGGAGAGGAGAGAGACGGAGAGGAGAGAGAGGGGAGAGGAGGGAGAGGGAGACGAGGGAGAGGTGAGAGGAGAGAGAGGGGAGAGGAGAGAGAGGGGAGAGGATGGAGAGGGGAGAGGAGAGAGAGGGGGGGTGGAGATAGAGGGAGAGGAGAGAGAGGGAGAGGAGAGAGAGGGGAGAGGAGAGAGAGGGGGGTATGGAGATGGAGGGGAGAGGAGAGAGAGGGGAGAGAGAGGAGAGAGGAGAGAGAGGGATGGAGGGATGGAGAGAGAGGGGAGAGGAGAGAGGGGGGGAGGAGAGAGAGGGAGGGATGGAGAGAGAGAATCAGCACTGCCAGATGTCACCAATACTATCAATACTGTTAGCTATCACAGGAGAGGTTCTTGGCCAGCTAAGAGTCCTAAATATTCTGAAATAACTTACTATTTTCCTAAAATATAGACTCTAAAGTGGTATGATTGAGAGAGTGGTGTAATTGCTATTGTTGAGTTAATTATACATTTACGTCATTTAGCAGACGCTCTTATCCAGAGCGACTTACTTGATAATTTTTGTGAGGGTGGGGTAGGGGGGGTAGAAGGATTACTTTTATCCTATCCCAGGTATTCCTTAAAGAGGTGGGGTTTCAAGTGTCTCCAGAAGGTGGTCAGTGACTCCGCTGTCCTGGCGTCGTGAGGGAGCTTGTTCCACCATTGGGGTGCCAGAGCAGCGAACAGTTTTGACTGGGCTGAGCGGGCTCTGTGCTTCCGCAGAGGTAGCGGGGCCAGCAGGCCAGAGGTGGATGAACGCAGTGCGCTCGTTTGGGTGTAGGGACTGATCAGAGCCTGAAGGTACGGAGGTGCCGTTCCCCTCACAGCTCCGTAGGCAAGCACCATGGTCTTGTAGCAGATGCGAGCTTCAACTGGAAGCCAGTGGAGTGTGCGGAGGAGCAGGGGTGACGTGAGAGAACTTGGGAAGGTTGAACACCAGACGGGCTGTGGCGTTCTGGATGAGTTGTAGGGGTTTAACGGCACAGGCAGGGAGCCCAGCCAACAGCGATTTGCAGTAATCCAGACGGGAGATGACAAGTTCCTGGATTAGGACCTGTGCCGCTTCCTGTGTAAGGCAGGGTCGTACTCTGCGAATGTTGTAGAGCATGAACCTACAGGATCGGGTCACCGCCTTGATGTTAGCGGAGAATGACAGGGTGTTATCCAGGGTCACGCCAAGGCTCTTTGCACTCTGGGAGGAGGACACAACAGAGTTGTCAACCGTGATGGCGAGATCATGGAACGGGCAGTCCTTCCCCGGGAGGAAGAGCAGCTCCGTCTTGCCGAGGTTCAGCTTGAGGTGGTGATCCGTCATCCACACTGATATGTCTGCCAGACATGCAGAGATGCGATTCGCCACCTGGTTATCAGAAGGGGGAAAGGAGAAGATTAGTTGTGTGTCGTCTGCGTAGCAATGATAGGAGAGGCCATGTGAGGATATGACAGAGCCAAGTGACTTGGTGTATAGCGAGAATCGGAGAGGGCCTAGAACTGAGCCCTGGGGGACACCAGTGGTGAGAGCACGTGGTGCGGAGACAGATTCTCGCCACGCCACCTGGTAGGAGCGACCTGTCAGGTAGGACGCAATCCAAGAGTGAGCCACGCTGGAGATGCCCAACTCGGAGAGGGTGGAGAGGAGGATCCAATGGTTCACAGTATCAAAGACAGCAGATAGGTCTAGAAGGACGAGAGCAGAGGAGAGAGAGTTAGCTTTAGCAGTGCGGAGAGCCTCTGTGACACAGAGAAGAGCAGTCTCAGTTGAATGACCAGTCTTGAAACCTGACTGGTTTGGATCAAGAAGGTCATTCTGAGAGAGATAGCAAGAGAGTTGGCTAAAGACGACACGTTCAAGAGTTTTGGAGAGAAAAGAAAGAAGGGACTGGTCTGTAGTTGTTGACATCGTAGGAATCGAGTGTAGGTTTTTTGAAAAGGGGTGCAACTCTTGCTCTCTTGAAGACGGAAGGGACATAGCCAGCGGTCAAGGATGAGTTGATGAGCGAGGTGAGGTAAGGGAGAAGGTCTCCGGAAATGGTCTGGAGAAGAGAGGAGGGGATAGGGTCAAGCGGGCAGGTTGTTGGGCGGCCGGCCGTCACAAGTCGCAAGATTTCATCTGGAGAGAGAGGGGAGAAAGAAGTCAAAGCATAGGGTAGGGCAGTGTGAGCAGGACCAGCGGTGTCATTTGACTTATCAAACGAGGATCGGATGTCGTCAACCTTCTTTTCAAAATGGTTGACGAAGTCATCCACAGAGAGGGAGGAGGGGGGAGGGGGAGGAGGATTCAGCAGGGAGGAGAAGGTGGCAAAGAGCTTCCTAGGGTTAGAGGCAGATGCCTGGAATTTAGAGTGGTAAAAAGTGGCTTTAGCAGCAGAAACAGAGGAAGAAAATGTAGAGAGGAGGGAGTGAAAAGATGCCAGGTCCGCAGGGAGTCTAGTTTTCCTCCATTTCCGCTCGGCTGCCCGGAGCCCTGTTCTGTGAGCTCGCATTGAGTCGTCAAGCCACGGAGCAGGACGGGAGGACCGAGCCGGCCGGGAGGATAGGGGACATAGAGAGTCAAAGGATGCAGAAAGGGAGGAGAGGAGGGTTGAGGAGGCAGAATCAGGAGATTGGAGGGAGAAGGACTGAGCAGAGGGAAGAGATGATAGGATGGAAGAGGAGAGAGTAGCGGGAGAGAGAGAGCGAAGGTTGCGATGGCGCATTACCATCTGAGTAGGGGCAGAGTGAGTAGTGTTGGAGGAGAGCGAGAGAGAAAAGGATACAAAGTAGTGGTTGGAGACTTGGAGGGGAGTTGCAGTGAGATTAGTAGAAGATCAGTAGAAGATCAGCATCTAGTAAAGATGAGGTCAAGCGTATTGCCTGCCTTGTGAGTAGGGGGGGACGGTGAGAGGGTGAGGTCAAAAGAAGAAAGGAGTGGAAAGAAGGAGGCAGAGAGAAATTAGTCAAAGGTAGACGTAGGGAGGTTAAAGTCACCCAGAACTGTGAGGGGTGAGCCATCCTCAGGAAAGGAACTTATCAAGGCGTCAAGCTCATTGATGAACTCTCCAAGGGAACCTGGGGGTCGATAAATGATAAGGATGTTAAGCTTGAATGGGCTAGTGACTGTGACAGCATGGAATTCAAATGAGGAGATAGACAGATGGGTCAGGGGAGAAAGAGAGAATGTCCACTTGGGAGAGATGAGGATTCCTGTGCCACCACCCTGCTGACCAGATGCTCTCAGGGTATGCGAGAACACATGGTCAGACGAGGAGAGAGCAGTAGGAGTAGCAGTGTTTTCTGTGGTAATCCATGTTTCCGTCAGCGCCAAGAAGTCGAGGGACTGGAGGGTAGCATAGGCTGAGATGAACTCTGCCTTGTTGGCAGCAGAACGGCAGTTCCAGAGGCTGCCGGAGACCTGAAACTCCACGTGGGTCGTGCATGCAGGGACCACCAGATTAGAGTGGCAGCAGCCACGTGGTGTGAAGCGTTTGTATGGCCTGTGCAGAGAGGAGAGAACAGGGATAGACTGACAGGCTACAGAAAATGGCTACAATAATGCAAAGGAGATCGGAATGAAATGAGCTAAACATCTGGGAAAGTGAGAGAGCAGGGCCTCCCTCACTTACGTTTCACTGAAACACTCAAATATAACTCTCCCAACTTCCACTTTAGAAATTATAATTGTTGTAAACTACAGCGGTTCAATGTTTTCTAGGAATAGACTCTAACTTAGTTTATTCAGGAAGCTAACTTGGAACAGTATTCTTCCGCGAAAACCGTCCAGGGCACCAAATCCTATGACGCCATAGCCAACTAGCATGCCAGCCTCCAATAACACGGTTTAGCACCAATACTCGGTTACAACAAACTAGCAGTGTGATCTTTCGTGTCCGTGTCTAGCGTTGTGTAAAGTTTTGGGTTAGTTTTGACAGTTTGAGTGAGTCCGTCGTCAACTTATTCAGCCAGTTAGTTAGCTAGAATAGTTAGCATACTAGCTAGACGTTGCTCTCTGCCAACGAAAAAAAACCTCCTCCCACGGCACGAACACACAGAGAGAGCCAAGCTAATGTTAACTAGTCACCCATGTCCCAAATTCCCTTGAACGACTCTGGTTACCAGTATGTAAAAACAAAACACAAATGTAGGTTATAACTTACCCTTAGTAGCTTACTGTTAGCCAGTTAAGTGCAAAGCTAGCCACTGAATTGACTCAGCCAGTTCATGTCTGTTCGCTAGGTCGTTCCAGCTATTGTCTAGTTAGCTATCCAGGTAGCAACAAGCTAGCTACATTTCGAGTACAGTAGCTACTAACTACCTAACGTTAACGCTTATGTCCATTTGGTCTCCCATCCAGGGTTTTAACTAAAGTCAACCCTGCTTAGTTTTGATATTTGTTACTGACTACCAGTGGTGTAAAGTACTTAAGTAAAAATACTTTAAAGTACTACTTAAGTAGTTTTTGGGGTATCTGTACTTTACTATTTATATTTTTGACTACTTTTACTCCACTACATTCCTAAAGAAAATAATGTACTTGTTACTCCATACATTTTCCCTGACACCCGAAACTACTTGTTACATTTTGAATGCTTCGCAGGACAGGAAAATTGTCCAATTCACACACTTATCAAGAGAACATCCCTGGTCATCCCTACTGCCTCTGATCTGGTGGACTCACTAAACACACATGCCTCGTTTGTAAATGTTGGAGTGGACCTCTGGCTATCCGTAAATAAATAAAAAAGCAAGAAAATGGTGCCATTGATTTGCTTAATATAAGGAATATGAAATGATTTATACTTTTACTTTTTTTTTCCCTCACTGTATATTTTAGCAATTAGGTTTACTTTTGTTACTTAAAGCATATTTAAAACCAAATACTTTTAGACTTTTACTCAAGTAGTATTTTACTGGTTGACTTTCACTTTTACTTGAATAATTTTTCTGTTAAGGTATCTTTACTTTTACTCAGGTATGACAGTTTTCAACCACCGCTAACTAACTAACTAACTAGCTAACCGATGTGCTATCGTGAGAATGAATGACCCCTTATTTTTGGCACTAAACAGTCTAAGCTAGTGGAGGGGAGGGGTTTTACTAATCTTAATTAGACTTAGACTTACTTCTCTGTTTCTACTAAGCTATATGGAATTGTTTTAAGAAGGTCATACCAAGGATCATTTTGCTATTTGATTTAGAATTTTAAGACCCATTGAAGTATCCTCTATCCTCACATTGAATAACAGATTCACTACATGGAACAACAGATAGTCCTTACTGCTATTAGCCCATACAAACACATTGAATAACAGATTCACTACATGGAACAACAGATAGTCCTTACTGCTATTAACCCGTACAAACACATTGAATAACAGATTCACTACATGGAACAACAGATAGTCCTTACTGCTATTAGCCCATACAAACACATTGAATAACAGATTCACTACATGGAACAACAGATAGTCCTTACTGCTATTAGCCCGTACAAACACATTGAATAACAGATTCACTGCATGGAACGGAAAGTCCCCCCCAAAAAGTATCAAAAGGAAGTTTTGTTCTGAAGTGTCTCTCCTATATCTGAGAGATATAAGAAAGATCAGGAAACATTTTATTAGATTGTTTTACAGGTATTTAACTTATTTTTGTCATTAAACAGTCTCCATATATACTTCCATTAATGTTTCAACTAGTCCCGAGGGACCATCAGAAGAGTCTTTTGAGGCCTGTGGGCGTCCTGTTAGTGCGTAGCCCAGACTGATCGGACGCTACAGACAGAAGTTGGCAGATCAGCTGTATCGACTTCAGACGAGTCCCAAGACGCTTGTGGGGGGTCGCAGAGCAAAACGGAGAACAACCATCGTGTTTTGTGAAAGTCTCAAACATACTAGTTTGTTGGCCAAATCATTCGGACGCTACAGACAATTTTGTGAGAAGACACATTTTCGGGATTGTCTCATGGTCTGACAAACACCGCTCCAGCTCTGTCACCTTCATGCAGAAGTGCGACATTGAGACCATCCAATGTATAAAAAAACATCCAGTGTGAAAAAGTGTTTCCTGATTTGTTATTTGAAAGAAAAAGTGTTTTCAGACGTCCAATGTAAAAACACATAGCTCTAACTCTAGGATTGTTTTGTATAATTAGATTTCCGCGGACTTCGACCATTATGGGGTTTAATAACTAAATAGATTCACAGTTAATAGCGAAGTCATTCAAAGGGTAGGTTTAACAGAGCAAATGAAATGTAAACATACTTTATAAGTCATCCAGTAGATCATCAATGACACTAGACCTGTATAGCATTTTGGGAAGTCATAAACAGTTGAAGTCGACGACGACTTGCCAAGCTCTTTCCAAAGGCCTAATCTCTGATGAAGCTAAATGACACAGCGTTTGCTTAACTAGCTAGCAACAAATGGAGAGGCTATCCTCACGTATCTGAAATTACAGATCAATTGATTCTGTGGTGATTGATTGTGGTCCTCTGTAGCTCAGCTGGTAGAGCACGGCGCCTGTAACGCCAAGGGTAGTGGGTTCGATCCCCGGGACCACCCATACGTAAAAATGTATGCGCGCATGACTGTAAGTCGCTTTGGATAAAAGCGTCTGCTAAATGGCATATTATTTATTATATTATTATAAGGCATTATTATACTGTTACTTGCTGTATAACTCTGATGATGGAGATAAATGTGGAATAATCTGAAATTAGTAGTTCTGACTATACTCTACGATATTAAAACCAAATAGTTATAACATTTATTTAACAATCCATTGAAAACGGCACATAGTTGTCAACAGTTTTAGACTCGGCGGAAGTCTGTGCCACTGACTTATTAGTCTGGCTTTAATTTTAGTTTTTCTACAAATTAATAAAATAAAATATGTTGGATTCACATCTCAACCAAAAATGTAAGTTTGATGTTTACTGATCATGAAAAGCATGCAGTTACTTGCTGTATAACTCTGATGATGGAGATAAATGTTGAATAATCTAAAATGTGTAGGTTTGACTATACTCTTCAAGAGGTGACGATATTAAAACCAAATAGTTTAAACATTTATTTAACAATCCATTGAAAACGGCACATAGTTGTCAATTGTTTTATTGATAACGGCCTATTGTTCCATTTCAACCCAGGGTTAAACTAAAAATAGATTTCAAATATAATCCTGAAGTTAATAAATTAATATGTTAATAATCAAAGTTAAAGAATAGGACTAAAGTCAAAATGTATTTAAATTGCATTTAAAGTTTGATTTTATCTGAATTAGTTCTATTCTTTAACTTTTTGGTTAAGATGGAGATGTGAATCCAACATATCAATTATTAATTTGTAGACAAACTGGATATTGAATTGTGTTTGGTTGTCAACGCAACCAAACATCAACATTTGTATCTGCTTGGATAGTTCCATCTGTGATGAGTGTGATAGAAGGAATCAGGCGCAGGAGGGTAATCGCCGAATGCAGTGTTTATTCCGTCGTACACACATAGCGCTGGATAGCAACAAACGAAACAGGCACAGGGGAAAATCTACCCTGGCAATACAAGGTAACGGTAGCTCCAACCATAACAGGCACAGGGGAAATATCTATCCCGGCAATAACAAGGTACGAGTAGCTCCCCCGAGCTACACTACTCTCACAAATAAACAATCACCCACAGGTGTGTGTAATTGACAAGACAAGACAAATGGAATGATGAGATGAGGAGCGGCAGTGGCTAGAAGGCCGGTGACGACGACCGCCGAAGCCTGCCCGAACAAGGAGAGGTGGCAGCTTCGGAGGAAGTCGTGACACCATCTGTGCCACTGACTTATTAGTCTGGCTTTAATTTCAGTTTTTCTACAAATTAATAAAATAAAATATGTTGAATTCACGTCTCCATCTCAACCAAAAATGTAAGTTAAAGAATGTAACTAATTCAAATCAAATTTTAAATGCACTTTAAATAACATTTGATTCGATTTAGTTATATTATTTAAATGTTGATATTTTGTTGCGTTGTTAACCAAACACAATTCATTACTGCTTTTGTAATACAGTAAATAGCCTAGAGTTAAGGCTATCTTGCAAAGTAATGTAACATTATTTATTCAACCTTAAAATGATTAACACATCCATGGCCACATTTTGAGGTTACTGTAACAATAAATGTCTTTGTATATGTAAATCCTAGAAAATGGTGCATGTTCAAGGTCGCAATCAAAGGTCGCATACAAAGGTCACATACAAAGGTCGCATACAAAGGTCGCATGTGTGTGGAGATCATTGCTTTAATAATATGTATTGTAATCCAAGTCGTTTGGTTCTGCTATTAAATGAAGTACAGGGATAACACATTAAGTTGTATAAATACAAAACATCTGA
This sequence comes from Coregonus clupeaformis, assembly GCF_020615455.1. Classification (NCBI taxonomy): domain Eukaryota; kingdom Metazoa; phylum Chordata; class Actinopteri; order Salmoniformes; family Salmonidae; genus Coregonus; species Coregonus clupeaformis. Next base: position 538,035 of record NW_025533568.1, on the reverse strand, counting down.
CGGTCTATTCCCATTTGAACCCTGGGCTGGATTTGAAAATATCCTCTTTAGCTAACACCCGCATATCGGTTGCTTTGGCGGCGGAACTAGACCTCTCAGCATTATACCTAAAGCGGACATTGTAATTGACTGGAGTCACACTAAGAGAAATCCAATGCAGCTATGTTCGAATACTGGAATGTGAAATCCTCATTATTTATTTTAAGGATTAAAACATTTAGTGTTATTATTTCTATATAGTCTACACTTTTTCATTCTAAACTTCTAACATAAGTGAGATGGCTTTATGACACGCCCTGGCTCTGGGGACTTTGCGCCTTGGTCCGTGTCTTCTAATAACGATCGTGACACTTTATGACAATGACCGCATGACATCTCTAACGCCGGATAACGCTTGATCTGGTCTAGACCTTTGTTCTGCTTTTAAATGGTTGAAAGCAGTGATAACACATTTAGATGACAACTAAACCAAAAATCAGACATAGTTTTTTCATTGGAATTTGGTTGTGCTTTTTAGATGGTTGAAAGCATAGTGATAACACATTGGGATATCAACAAACTTCTGGCTGTCTTTTTGAGTGGGTGAACAAAGGTAGAAATCTCATTGATCAACGTCTCAACCATATATTACCCAAATTTCCACATAGAAAATTACGTGGTGTGCCCAGTGGGCTGCCTCATGACAGAGCCAACACAAATATTCATGGAAAACAAGGTAAACTACATGACCAAAAGGATGTGGACACCTGCTCGTCGAACATCTCATTCCAAAATCATGGGCATTAATATGGAGTTGGTCCCCCTTTGCTGCTATAACAGCCTCCACTCTTCTGGGAAGGCTTTCCACTAGATGTTGGAACATTGCTGTGGGGACTTGCTTCCATTCAGCCACAAGAGCATTAGTGAGGTTGGGCACTGATGTTGGGCGATAAGGCCTGGCTCGCAGTCGGCGTTCCAATTCATCCCAAAGGTGTTTGATGGTGTTGAGGTCAGGGCTCTGTGCAGGCCAGTCAAGTTCTTCCACAATGATCTCGACAAACCATTTCTGTATGGACCTCGCTTTGTGCACGGGGCATTGTCATGCTGAAACAGGAAAGGGCCTTCCCCAAACTGTTGCCACAAACATGGAAGCACAGAATCGTCTAGAATGTCATTGTATGCTGTAGCGTTAAGATTTCCCTTCACTGGAACTAAGGGGCCTAGCCCGAACCATGAAAAACAGCCCCAGACCATTATTAATCCTCCACAAAACTTTACAGTTGGCACTATGCATTGGGGCATGTAGCGTTCTCCTGGCATCCGCCAAACCCAGATTCGTCCGTCGGACTGCCAGATGGTGAAGCGTGATTCATAACTGATTCATCACTCCAGAGAACGGGTTTTCACTTCTCCGAGCCAGGCATGGTGATCTTAGGCTTGTGTGCGGCTGCCCGGCCATGGAAACCCATTTCATGAAGCTCCCGACGAACAGTTATTGTGCTGACGTTGCTTCCAGAGGCAGTTTGGAACTCGTTAGTGAGTGTTGCAACCGAGGACAGACGATTTTTACACGTTACGCGCTTCATCACTCGGCGGTCCCGTTCTGTGAACTTGTGTGGCCTACCACGTTGCGGCTGAGCCGTTGTTGCTTCTAGACATTCCCACTTACAGATGACCGGGGCAGCTCTAGCAGGGCAGAAATGTGATGAACTGACTTGTTGGAAAGGTGGCATCCTATGACGGTGCCACGTTGAAAGCCACTTAGCTCATAATATGCCATTCAGCAGACGCTTTTATCCAAAGCGACTTACAGTCATGCGTGCATCCATTTTTACGTATGGGTGGTCCCGGGGATCGAACCCACTACCTTGGCGTTACAAGCGCCGTGCTCTACCAATTGAGCTGCAAAGGACTCTTCAGTAAGGCCATTCTACTGCCAATGTTTGTCTATGGAGATTGCATGGATGTGTGTTTGATTTGATAAACATGTAACGGGTGTAGCTGAATTTGCCGAATTCACATACTTTTATACAGTTGAAGTCGGAAGTTTACATACACTTAGGTTGGAGACATTAAAACTCGTTTTTCAACCACTCCACACATTTCTTGTTAACAAACTATAGTTTTGGCAAGTCGGTTAGGACATCTACTTTGTGCATGACACAAGTAATTTTTTCAACAATTATTTACAGACAGATTATTTCACTTATAATTCACTGAATCACAATTCCAGTGGGTCAGAAGTTTACATACACTAAGTTGACTGTGCCTTTAAACAGCTTGGAAATTTTCAGAAAATGATGTCATGGCTTTAGAAGCTTCTGATAGGCTAATTGACATAATTTGAGTCAATTGGAGGTGTACCTGTGGATGCATTTCAAGACCTACCTTCAAACACAGTGCCTCTTTGCTTGACATCATGGGAAAATCAAAAGAAATCAGCCAAGACCTCAGAAAAAAATGTAGACCACCACAAGTCTGGTTCATCCTTGGGAGCAATTTCCCAATGCCTGACGGTACCACGTTGATCTGTACAAACAATAGTACGCAAGTATAAACCCCATGGAACCACGCAGCCGTTATACCGCTCAGGAAGGAGACGCGTTCTGTCTCCTAGAGATGAACGTGCTTTGGTGCGAAAAGTGCTAATCAATCCCAGAACAACAGCAAAGGACCTTGTGAAGATGCTGGAGGAAACAGGTACAAAAGTATCTATATCCACAGTAAAACGAGGCCTATATCGACATCACCTGAAAGGCTGCACAGCAAATAAGAAACCACTGCTCCAAAACCGCCATAAAAAAACAGACTACAATTTGCAATTGCACATGGGGTCAAAGATCGTACTTTTTTGAGAAATGTACTCTGGTCTGATGAAAAATATAACTGTTTGGCCATAATGACCATCGTTATGTTTGGAGGAAAAAGGGGGTTGCTTGCAAGCCGAAGAACACCATCCCAACCATGAAGCATGGGGGTGGCAGCATCATGCTGTGGGGGTGCTTTGCTGCAGGAGGGACTGGTGCACTTCACAAAATAGATGGCATCATGAGGAA
>NW_025533568.1:512500-530000 GCF_020615455.1 Coregonus clupeaformis | reverse complement strand
CCACAAAAAGGCACAAAAAAATGCCGGACCTCCTCTGCCATCTCACCAGCCGTTATCATCGGCAACTCTATGGTGAGAAACACCTCGGTCCCTGGGGCAAAAACCTTGTGCTATCCTGGGGCTCAGGTACAGGACATTACCAGGCTGCTTCCTACCGTTTTACACCAGAACACAGGAGTTGGTACAGGACATTACTGGGCTGCTTCCTACCGTTTTACACCAGAACACAGGGGCTATCGCTGTCGTAGTCCATGTGGGATCTAATGACTTTAGGATGGCTAGCTCGGAACGTCTGAAACTGGATTTTAAAGACCTAATTAGAACTCTGAAATACTCCGACAAGCATCCAATTATTTCAGGCCCAGTGCCATCACTGAGTCGTGGCAGGGAAAGATTCAGTAGGTTAGTGGCACTACACGACTGGCTACGAGTCTACTGTAGCTCTGTTGGAGTTACTTTTGTGGATAACTTTGACACTTTTTGGAAACAGAAGATGCTCTATGGAGAGGATGGGGTCCATCCCATATCATCTTGGTGCCAGGACCCTGTCCTTGCATTTCAAGGCTGCACTGAGACGTTGACTTATCAGTACCCCAAGTTCCGCTCAGGTAATCCCAAACATAAATTATCAGCATTATCATACTGCAGGCCCGCAACAGGTAACCCTCATTGACTCTTGTTTTAATCCACATCCTCGCTCAAAGCATCGGTACAGTTCTAGACAATCTTGTATCTATACCAATTCAAGCTAGCCCTATGGTATTTTCAAACAAGGGGTTACCGACTGAGCATAGTATGATTGTATTAAAGACTCCTTCTGATCTGAAATCCCGCAGCGGACTGATTCATGTAAATGCCAGAAGTTTGATCTCAAATGGATTTTATTATAACTCTGGCCTCTCAAAACCAACGAGGACATTCTGATGGTATTTGAAACTTGGCTGCGTAAATCTAAGTAAAGGAATTTTCTCTGACTGGCTATAATGACAGAGTTGCCAGAGGTGGAGGTGTCGCCATATTTACAAAGGACAACTTAAATGTTTCTGTATCTCTCACTACCTCTGTCCCTAAGCAATTTGAATGTCTAGTCCTAAATGTGGGCCTTGCCCAACTTACGCTAATGGGAATTTATCGCCCTCCCTCTGCCTCAACAGGTGATCTTAGCCAATTGTCTGACTTGCTATCTAACTATGCTAAATCTGAATGATTAATTTAGGGTGATCTTAATCTGGATTGGTTGATGCCATCTTCTGATAAGCTGAAAGATAGCTGCATTGAGTTAAATATAACTCAGCTGATAACTGAACCAAGCCGCCCAAACTTTAAACACCCTGAAAAATCCACTCTTTTAGATATTATTTTAATTAATGCCCCTCTTAAATATACAGCCAATTGAATCTTTGCTAATGTGTTCAGTGATCCTTGTCCCATTGCCTGCATAAGAGATACTAAGCTACCTAAATCACGCACTTGCATTATTACAAAGAGAAATCATAGGAATTTCAATGAGCAACACTTCTTGTCTGATCTGGGATTGTGTTGGTGGGAGGTTGTGTCAGATATCTTTGACTCGGCTCAGTCCCTAAATTGTTTTACTTCTTTGCTCAACTCTATTGCAGATCAGCATTCTCAGTTCAAGAAACTAAGGGTAAACGATAAAGCTAATCTCCGGTTCACACATGAGCTATCAGAGAAACTTCAGGAGAGACATTTAGCTTGGGCTAAGGTTGACTGATTCTACTGGCAGTCCTTCAGACGCTTGATAAATAGATGTCTATCCCTGGTTAGAAAAGCAAAATCGACAAACTTATTGAACCGTGTATCTGAGAATGGTGGGAAACCAGCTGCCTTCTGTAAGGTAGTCAAATCTCTGAAACTAAATTCCACCCCCTCATTATCCCAGCAGGTTATGGCAGCCTCTGGTCCCATAACAGATAAGATGGACATTTGTGGTGCTTTTAATAACCACTTTGCCTCAGCGGGCCACCTATTTGATAAAATAGCTTCTGAAAACTCTGATTCCAGTAGAGGGAATCCTTTACTCACCTCGAGCCAGGTTTCAGGGAACATTAAAAAATCACCTACTGATCTTAAACTAGTGCTAAAAGCTAATAAAACCAAGTTTATGTTGTTCTCTAGGTCTCGTAATATTGACCCTGAGGACCTGCGTATTTACACATTGAAGGAAATCCCCTATTATACTGTAAGTACCCGGGTATTTGGATTGACGATTTTCTCTTTTGAAAAACTGACAAAAAATCTGAGAATTAAGATTGGTTTCTTTTATATAAATAAATCCTGCATCACTTTGGAAAGTAGGAGGAAGATTGTTCAAGCAATGGTTCTCCCAGTACTTGATTATGGTGATATAATCTAAATGCATGCGGTAGCCTATCACAGCTCAGGCTAAGACCCAGATGCAGACACAGGAGGCAGAGAGTACGAGTCTCAGAGTTTATTACAGTACAAGGGGCAGGCAAAAGGTAAATCAAGACAGGCAAAGTGTCGTAATCCAAATCAGAGTCAGGCAGGTACAGGACGGCAGGCAGGATCAGGGTCAGAACTGGGAAGACTAGGAAAAAACAAAACTAGAGCACAGGAAACACGGGAACACGCTGGTAGGACTTGACGGGACAAGACGAACTGGCAACAGACAAACAGAAAACACAGATATACATTTTCTTTATTGTATTGATGTTATTTATTGTATGTTCATGTTCACAGGGCTCCCTGGCAAATGAGACCCTGGTCTCAGTGGTGACCACCCTGTATAAATAAAAGTAAATTAAATACTCGTTAATGTTCAATCCCTGGACAATAAAGTAGATGAGCTCAGGGCGAGGATCTCCTGCCAAAAAGATATCAGGGACTGTAACATACTCTGTTTCACAGAATCATGGCTCTCTCCGGACATACTGTCCCCTGTCCCCGTCCAAACAGTGCAAATAGTTCGGGTAGCCATGATTAGCTGTTCAGGAGTCTTATGGCTTGGGGGTAGAAGCTGTTGAGAAGTCTATTGGACCTAGACTTGGCACTCCGGTACCGCTTGTCGTGCGGTAGCAGAGAGAACAGTCTATGACTAGGGTGGCTGGAGTCTTTGACAATTTTGAGGGCCTTCCTCTGACACCGCCTGGTATAGAGGTCCTGGATGGCAGGAAGCTTGGCCCCAGTGATGTACTGGGCCGTACGCTCTACCCTCTGTAGTGCCTTGCGGTCGGAGGCCAAGCAGTTGCCATACCAGGCGGTGATGCAACCAGTCAGGATGCTCTCGATGGTACAGCTGTATAATTTTTTGAGGATCTGAGGACCCATGCCAAATCTTTTCAGTCACCTGAGGGGGAATAGGCTTTGTCGTGCCATCTTCACGACTGTCTTGGTGTGTTTGGACCATGATAGTTTGTTGGTGATGTGGACACCAAGGAACTTGAAGCTCTCAACCTGTTCCACTACAGCCCCGTCGATGAGAATGGGGGCGTGCTCAGTCCTCTTTTTTTTCCTGTAGTCCACAATTATCTCCTTTGTCTTGGTCACGTTGAGGGAGAGGTTGTTATCCTGGCACCACACGGCCAGGTCTCTGACCTCCTCCCTATAAGCTGTCTCATCGTTGTCAGTGATCAGGCCTACCACTGTTGTGTCGTCGGCAAACTTAATGATGGTGTTGGAGTCGTGCCTGGCCATGCAGTCATGGGTGAACAGGGAGTACAGGAGGGGACTGAGCACGCACCCCTGAGGGGCCCCCGTGTTGAGGATCAGTGTGGTAGATGTGTTGTTACCTTAGACCCACTTCAATTTGCTTACCGCCCCAATAGATCCACAGACAATGTAATCGCCATCACACTGCACACTGCCCTATCCCATCTGGACAAGAGAAATACCTAGGTAAGAATGCTGTTCATTGACTATAGCTCAGCATTCAACACCATAGTACCCTCCAAGCTCATCATTAAGCTTGAGGCCCTGGGTCTGAACCCCGCCCTGTGCAAATGGGCCCTGGACATCCTGACGGGCCGCCGCCAGGTGGTGAAGGTAGGAAACAACATCTCCACTTCGCTGATCCTCAACACTGGGGCCCCACAAGGGTGCGTGCTCAGATCGTGGACTTCAGGAAATCCACATCGACAGAACCGCAGTGGAGAAGGTGGAAAGTTTCAAGTTCCTTGGCGTACACATCACTGACAAACTGAAATGGTCCACCCACGCAGAAAGTGTGGTGAAGAAGGCGCAACAGAGCCTCTTCAACCTCAGGAGGCTGAAGTAATTTGGCTTGGCACCTAAAACCCTCACAAACTTTTACAGATGCACAATTGAGAGCATGCTGTCGGGCTGTATCACCGCCTGGTACGGCAACTGCACCGCCCGCAACCACAGGGCTCTCCAGATGGTGGTGCGGTCTGCCGAACGCATTACCGGGGGCAAACTACCCGCCCTCTAAGACACCTACAGCACCGGATGTCACAGGAAGGCCAAAAAGATCAGAGAGGACATCAACCACCCGAGCCACTGCCTGTTCACCCCGCTATAATCCAGAAGGCGAGGTCAGTACAGGTGCATCAAAGCTGGGACCGAGAAACTGAAAAACAGCTTCTATCTCAAGGCCATCAGACTGTTAAATAGCCATCACTAGCACATTAGAGGCTGCTGCTGCCTATTGAAATCACTGGCCACTTTAAGAAAAGGAACACTAGTCACTTTAATAATGTTTACATATCTTGCACTACTCATCTCATATGTATATACTGCATTCTATTCTATAATATTCTACTGTATCTTAGTCCATGCCGCTATGTCATTGCTTGTCGATATATGTATATATTCTTAAATTCCATTCCTTACTAGATATGTGTGTATTGGGTATATGTTGTGAAATTGTTAGATATTACTTGTTAGATATTACTGCACTGTCAGAGCTAGAAGCACAAGCATTTCGCTACACCCGCAATGACATCTGCTAAACATGTGTATGTGACAAATACAATTTGATTTGATTTGATTTGAAAATGACTATCGCCTCGTAGCACTCACTTCTGTCATCATGAAGTGCTTTGAGAGGCTAATTAAGGATCATATCACCTCCACCTTTCCCGACATTCTAGACCCGCTTCAATTTGCTTACCGCCCCAACAGATCCATGTATGACTCAATCGTCATCACACTGCACACTGCCCTATCCCATCTGGACAAGAGGAATACCCATGTAAGAATTATGTTCATCGACTACAGCTCAGCCTTCAACACCATAGTGCCCTCCAAGCTCATCACTAAGCCCGGGGCCCTGGGTCTGAACCCCTTTCTGTTTAGCTGGATCCTGGACTTCCTGACGGACCGCCCCCAGGTGGTGAAGGTAGGCAACAACACCTCCACTATGCTGACCCTGAACACTGGGGCCCCACAAGGGTGCATGCTCAGCCCCCTCCTGTACTCCCTGTTCACCCATGACTGCGTGGCCACGCACGTCACCAACTCAATCATGAAGGCTAAGAAGATCATCAAGGACCTCAGCCACCCAAGAAACGGCCTGTTCACCCCGCTACCATCTAGGCGGCGAAGAGGTGAATCAAAGCTGGGACAGAGAGACTGAAAAAACAATCTCCAGGTCCATTAGCCGGCTATTTAGAGGCTGCTGCTCCCATTCTTCTCTGCAAATCCTCTCATGCTCTGTCAGGTTCGATGGGGAGCGTCGCTGCACAGCTATTTTCAGGTCTCTCCAGAGATGTTAGATCGGGTTCAAGTCCGGGCTCCGGCTGGTCCACTCAATGACATTCAGAGACTTGTCCCAAAGCCACTCTTGCGTTGTCTTGGCTGTGTGCTTAGGGTCATTGTCCTGTTGGAAGGTGAAACTTTTCACCCCAGTCTGAGGTCCTGAGCGCTCTGGAGAAGGTTTTCATCAAGGATGTTATGGTTGAGAGGGATAAGGCAAAAGAGATGGCAAATAGGTCTGGCTCTATAACCGATTGGCAAACTTACTGCAAATTGAGAAATCATGTGACTAAACTGAATCAAAAGAAGAAGAAACTACACTATGAAACAAAGACATAAAGAATGATAGTAAAAAGAATAGAGCACATTAAATGATATTTTGGGCAAAAAGGCAAACTCCGCTCCATCATTCATTGATTTCAGATAGCTCATTCATCACAAAACCCACTGATATTGCCAACTACTTTAATGATTTTTTCATTGGCAAGATCAGCAAACTTAGGCATGACATGCCAGCAACAAATGCTGACACTACACATCCAAGTATATCTGACCAAATTATGAAAGACAAGCATTGTCATTTTGAATTCCGTAAAGTAAGCGTGGAAGAGATTAAAGAATCATTATTGTCGATCGACAATGACAAGCCACCAGGGTCTGACAACTTGGATGGAAAATTACTGAGGATAATAGCGGACGATATTGCCACTCCTATTTGCCATATTTTAAATTTAAGCCTACTAGAAAGTGTGTGCCCCCAGGCCTGGAGGGAAGCAAAAGTCATTCCGCTACCTAAGAATAGCAAAGCCCCCTTTACTGGCTCAAATAGCCAACCAATCAGCCTGTTACCAACCCTTAGTAAACTTTTGGAAAAAATTGTGTTTGACCAGATAAAATGCTATTTCACAGTAAACAAATTGACAACAGACTTTCAGGACGCTTATGAGGAAGGATATTCAACAAGCACAGCACTTACACAAATGGCTGATAGAAGTTGATAATAAGAAGATTGTGGGGGCTGTTTTGTTAGACTTCAGTGCGGCATTTTGACATTATCGATCATAGTCTGTTGCTGGAAAAACGTATGTGTTATGGCTTTACACCCCCTGCTATATTGTGGATAAAGAGTTACCTGTCTAACAGAACACAGAGGGTGTTCTTTAGTGGAAGCCTCTCCAACAAAATCCAGGTAGAATCAGGAATTCCCCAGGGCAGCTGTCTAGGACCCTTATTTTTTTCAATCTTTACTAACATGCCACTGGCTTTGAGTAAAGCCAGTGTGTCTATGTATGCGGATGACTCAACACTATACACGTCAGCTACCAAAGCAACTGAAATAACAGCAACACTTAACAAAGAGCTGCAGTTAGTTTCAGAATGGGTTGCAAGGAATAAGTTAGTTCTAAATATTTCTAAAACTCAAAGCATTGTATTTGGGACAAATCATTCACTAAACCCTAAACCTCAACTAAATATTGTAATGAATAATGTGGAAATTGAGCAAGTTGAGGTGACTAAACTGCTTGGAGTAACCCTGGATTGTAAACTGTCATGGTCAAAACATATTGATACAACAGTAGCTAAGATGGAGAGAAGTCTGTCCATAATAAAGCGCTGCTCTACCTTCTTAACAGCACTATCAACAAGGCAGGTCCTACAGGCCCTAGTTTTGTCACACCTGGACTACTGTTCAGTCGTGTGGTCAGGTGCCACAAAGAGGGACTTAGGAAAATTGCAATTGGCTCAGAACAGGGCAGCACGGCTGGCCCTTGGATGTACACAGAGAGCAAACATGAATAATATGCATGTCAATCTCTCCTGGCTCAAGGTAGAGGAGAGGTTGACTTCATCACTACTTGTATTTATGAGATGTACTGACATGCATACCCCACAAGACATACCACCAGAGGTCTCTTCACAATCCCCAAGTCAAGAACAGACTGTGGGAGGCGCACAGTACTACATAGAGCCATGACTACATGGAACTCTATTCCACATCAAGTAACTCATGCCAGTAGTAAAATTAGATAAAAAAAACAGATAAGAATACACCTTATGGAACAGCGGGGATTGTGAAGCAACACAAACATAGACACACGCATACAAACACACGATAACATACGCACTATACACACACGTACACATGTATTTTGTGTTATAGATATGTGGTAGTAGACTAGAGGCCTGAGGGCACACACTTAATATGTTGTGAAATCTGTTATGAATGTATTGAAATGTGTCACGATCGTCTGGGTAAGGAGTGGACCAAGGCGCAGCGTGTGAAACGAACATGACTTTAATTAGTTAAAGCACAAGTACAAAACAAAACACGACCGTGAAGTCCACAGTAACACTGACTGAACACGGAACAAAAACCCACAAACACAAGGTGAACACAGACAGTTTAAATATGGCTCCCAATCAGAGACAACGAGCCAACAGCTGACACTCGTTACCTCTGATTGGGAGTCACTCATTCAAACAAAGAAATACAACCACCTAGAACAACCCAACCAAACAGAACACAACGAAACGAACACACCCTGGCTCAACATACAAAGTCCCGGAGCCAGAGCGTGACAGTACCCCCCCCTAAAGGCGCGGACTGCGACCGCGCCTCAAAACCCCAAACAGGGGAGGGCTAGGTGGGCATTTCTCCTCGGAGGCGGCTCCGGCTCCGGGCTTGACCACCACCCTTCCCCAATCCCCCCGTAGCGCCCCCGGTCCGGTCTGACCCCGCTGGCTGGATCTGGACCGGACATAGACTGAGCGGATTGCTCAAACTCCGTAGTGGAGTAGCTGACCTGATCAGGCACCGGACTGACGACGCGCACCCCTGGCTTGGCGCGTGAGGCAGGAACGGACCGGACCTGGCTGACGATGCGCCCCCTTGGCTTGGTGCGTGGGGCAGCGACGAGCCGGACCTGGCTGACGACTCGCTCCCCTGGCTTGGTGCGAGTAGCAGGAACGGGCTGGACCAGGCTGACGACTCGCACCCCTGGCTTGGTGCGAGTGGCAGGAACAGGCTGGACCAGGCTGGCGACTCGCACCCCTGGCTTGGTGCGAGTAGCCGGAACGGGCTGGACCAGGCTGACGACTCGCACCCCTGGCTTGGTGCGAGTAGCAGGAACGGGCTGGACCAGGCTGACGACTCGCACCCCTGGCTTGGTGCGAGTGGCAGGAACAGGCTGGACCAGGCTGGCGACTCGCACCCCTGGCTTGGTGCGAGTGGCAGGAACAGGCCGGGCCGGGCTGGCGACGCGCACCGTAGGTTTGGTGCGAGTGGCAGGGACAGGCCGGGCTGGGCTGGCGACGCACACCGTAGGCTTTGTGCGTGGAGCAGGGACAGGCCGGGCTGGGCTGGCGACGCACACCGTAGGCTTTGTGCGTGGAGCAGGGACAGGCCGGGCTGGGCTGGCGACGCACCCTGTAGGCTTGGTGCGAGTGGCAGGAACTGGCCGGGCCGAGCTGGCGACGCACACCGTAGGCTTTGTGCGTGGAGCAGGGACAGGCCGGGCTGGGCTGGCGACGCACACCGTAGGCTTTGTGCGTGGAGCAGGGACAGGCCGGGCTGGCGACGCACCCCGTAGGCTTGGTGCGTAGAGCAGGGACAGGCCGGGCTGGGCTGGCGACGCGCACCATTAACTTAGTGCGGGGAGCAGGAACGGGCCGGACCGGACTGGTGACGCACACCACTTGCTTGGTGTGAGGAGCGGGACTGGGTTTCTTCATAACCCTCCGCTCCCTCAGCTGCCTACACAGTTCCTCTCGCCGTGCCTCTACTCTCACCCTCTCCCTTATCGCCTCCAGTACCCACGTCGTCCATGCCCTGTGCCCCCCCCTAAAAATTTATTGGGGTTGCCTCTCGACCTTCCGACTTTGACCCGTTTGCCGCCGCTGCTCCTCTCTACGGCGCGCCTCCCATGTCCAGGCTGCCTGCTCCTGGACACGCTGCTTGGTCCTTTTATGGTGGGTTTTTCTGTCACGATCGTCTGGGTAAGGAGTGGACCAAGGCGCAGCGTGTGAAACGAACATGACTTTAATTAGTTAAAGCACAAGTACAAAACAAAACACGATCGTGAAGTCCACAGTAACACTGACTGAACACGGAACAAAAACCCACAAACACAAGGTGAACACAGACAGTTTAAATATGGCTCCCAATCAGAGACAACGAGCCAACAGCTGACACTCGTTACCTCTGATTGGGAGTCACTCATTCAAACAAAGAAATACAACCACCTAGAACAACCCAACCAAACAGAACACAACGAAACGAACACACCCTGGCTCAACATACAAAGTCCCGGAGCCAGAGCGTGACAAAATGTTTTAAAACTGCCTTAATTTTCCTGGACCCCAGGAAGAGTAGCTGCTGCCTTGGCAGGAACTAATGGGGATCCATAATAATTACAAATACAAATGCTGCAAAATATTTTTGGTACCCTTCCCCAGATCTGTGCCTCGCCCTGACCTTGAAAGCCTGTTATTCTTTAGTTAGGTTGGTCAGGGTGTGAATGCTAGAGGTTATCATCTGAATATCTAGGTATCTATGTGTAGATCTAGAATATATATTTCTATGTTGGCCGGGTGTTGTTCCCAATCAGAGGCAGCTGTCGCTCGTTGTCTCTGATTGGGGTTCATACTTAGGTAGCCATTTTGCCTACCTATGTTGTGGGATCTTGACTCTTGTTTGGCTTGTTTTGGTGTAGCAATCGTGAGCTTCACGTTTCGTTGCTTTTATTTGTTTTGTCGTGTGTTAACTTAATTAATAAACATGTATGCATTCCACGCTGTACCTTGGTCCAATCCTGTACTCAACGAACGTGACAACAATCCTGTCTTGGAGCTCTACGGACAATTCCTTCGACCTCATGCCTTGGTTTTTGCTCTGACATGCACTGTCAACTGTGGGACCTTATATAGACAAGTGTGTGCCTTTCCAAATCATGTCAAATCAATTGAATTTACCACAGGTGGACTCCAATCAAGTTGTAGAAACATCTCAAGGATGATCAATGGAAACAGGATGCACCTGAGCTCAATTTCAAGTCTCATAGCAAAGGGTCTGAATACTTATGTAAATAAGGTATTTCTAATTTTTAACTTTTTTCGCTTTGTCATTATGGGGTATTGTGTGTAGATTGATGAGTAAAAAATTACTTTAATCCATTTTAGAATAAGGCTGTAAAGTAACAAAATGTGAAAAAGGTCAAGGGGTCTGAATACTTTCCGAATGCGCTGTATATACTGAACTAAAATGTAAATGCAACATGCAACAATTTAACGATTTTACTGAGTTACAGTTCATATAAGGAAATCAGTCAATTGAAATAAATAAATTAAACAAAATCCCTCCTGAGATGTGTGCAAACCTGGTGGCCAACTACAAGAAACGTCTGACCTCTGTGATTGCCAACAAGGGTTTTGCCACCAAGTACTAAGTCATGTTTTGCAGAGGGGTCTGTCACGCCCTGATTCAGGGGACTCTTATATGTTGAGTCAGGGTGTGTATATTCTTTGTTGTGTATGTTCTGTGTTGTTTTTCTAGTAGGTGTATACAGTGGGGAAAAAAAGTATTTAGTCAGCCACCAATTGTGCAAGTTCTCACACTTAAAAAGATGAGAGAGGCCTGTAATTTTCATCATAGGTACACATCAACTATGACAGACAAATTGAGAAAAAAAAATCCTGAAAATCACATTGTAGGATTTTTAATGAATTTATTTGCAAATGATGGTGGAAAATAAGTATTTGGTCACCTACAAACAAGCAAGATTTCTGGCTCTCACAGACCTGTAACTTCTTCTTTAAGAGGCTCCTCTGTCCTCCACTCGTTACCTGTATTAATGGCACCTGTTTGAACTTGTTATCAGTATAAAAGACACCTGTCCACAACCTCAAACAGTCACACTCCAAACTCCACTATGGCCAAGACCAAAGAGCTGTCAAAGGACACCAGAAACAAAATTGTAGACCTGCACCAGGCTGGGAAGACTGAATCTGCAATAGGTAAGCAGCTTGGTTTGAAGAAATCAACTGTGGGAGCAATTATTAGGAAATGGAAGACATACAAGACCACTGATAATCTCCCTCGATCTGGGGCTCCACGCAAGTTCTCACCCCGTGGGGGTCAAAATGATCACAAGAATGGTGAGCAAAAATCCCAGAACCACACAGGGGGACCTAGTGAATGACCTGCAGAGAGCTGGGACCAAAGTAACAAAGCCTACCATCAGTAACACACTACGCCGCCAGGGACTCAAATCCTGCAGTGCCAGACGTGTCCCCCTGCTTAAGCCAGTACATGTCCAGGCCCATCTGAAGTTTTCTAGAGTGCATTTGGATGATCCAGAAGAGGATTGGGAGAATGTCATATGGTCAGATGAAACCAAAATAGAACTTTTAGGTAAAAACTCAACTCGTCGTGTTTGGAGGACAAAGAATGCTGAGTTGCACCATACCTACTGTGAAGCATGGGGGTGGAAACATCATGCTTTGGGGCTGTTTTTCTGCAAAGGGACCAGGACGACTGATCCGTGTAAAGGAAAGAATGAATGGGGCCATGTATCGTGAGATTTTGAGTGAAAACCTCCTTCCATCAGCAAGGGCATTGAAGATGAAACGTGGCTGGGTCTTTCAGCATGACAATGATCCCAAACACACCGCCCGGGCAACGAAGGAGAGGCTTCGTAAGAAGCATTTCAAGGTCCTGGATTGGCCTAGCCAGTCTCCAGATCTCAACCCCATAGAAAATCTTTGGAGGGAGTTGAAAGTCTGTGTTGCCCAGCGACAGACCCAAAACATCACTGCTCTAGAGGAGATCTGCATGGAGGAATGGGCCAAAATACCAGCAACAGTGTGTGAAAACCTTGTGAAGACTTACAGAAAACGTTTGACCTGTGTCATTGCCAACAAAGGGTATATAACAAAGTATTGAGAAAATGTTGTTTTTGACCAAATACTTATTTTCCACCATAATTTGCAAATAAATTCATTAAAAATCCTACTATGTGATTTTCTGGAATTTTATTTCTCATTTTGTCTGTCATAGTTGACATGTACCTATGATGAAAATTACAGGCCTCTCTCATCTTTTTAAGTGGGAGAACTTGCACAATTGGTGGCTGACTGAATACTTTTTTTCCCCACTGTATCTATGTTGGCCGGTGTGGTTCCCAATCAGAGGCAGCTGTCGCTCATTGTCTCTGATTGGGGATCATACTTAGGCAGCCTATTGGCACTAGTGGGTTGTGGGATCTTGTTCCTTGTAAGGTATGTTGTGTGTGCTACCTTGGACTTCACGTTTCATTTCGTTTATTGTTTTGTCGAGTGTTTATTGGTTTAATAAACATGTACGTATATCACGCTGCGCCTTGGTCTGTCCCGTCATTAAACGAACGTGACAGAAGATCCCACCAAACGAGGACCAAGCAGCGTGTCCATGCGGAGCGGATGGCCATGTCACAGGTGGCCAATTTGTGGTCATGGGAGGAGATATTTGCGGGGAAAGGACCATGGGCTAAGGTAGATTGCGCCCAGTGCGTCCTGTGCCAGCACCCCGCACGTGTAGTGTGAAAGTGGGCAGCCAGCCAGGACGGGTTGTGCCAGCTCTCCGCTCTAGACCTCCAGTCCGCCTCCACAGTCCGGCCCGGCGTGTTCATGCTCCTCGCACCAAGCCAGTGGTGCGCGTCGCCAGCCCGGCCCGGCCTGTTCCTGCTCCTCGCACCAAGCCAGTGGTGCGCGTCGCCAGTCCGGCCCGGCCTGTTCCTGCTCCTCGCACCAAGCCAGAGGTGCGCGTTGCCAGTCCGGCCCGGCCCGTTCCTCCCCCTCGCACCAAGCCAGTGGTGCGTGTTCCTAGTCCGGTCCAGCCTGTGCCTGCTCCTCGCACCAGACCAGTGGTGCGTTTGTCCAGTCCGGCACGGCCCGTGCCCGTTCCACCGGTGCCTGGTCCGGCACCGGTCAGCTGCTCCACTTCGGAGCCAGAGCAGTCCGCTCCACCGGTGCCTGATCCAGTGCCGGTCAGCTGTTCCACTCCGGAGCCAGAGCAGTTCGCTCCACCGGTGCCTGATCCAGTGCCGGTCAGCTGTTCCACTCCGGAGCCAGAGCAGTCCGCTCCACCAGTGCCTGATCCAGCTCCGGTCAGCTGCTCCACTCCGGAGCCAGAGCAGTCCGCTCCACCGGTGCCTGATCCAGCTTCGGTCAGCGGCTCCACTCCGGAGCCAGAGTAGTCCGCTCCACCGGTGCCCAGTCCAGCTCCGGTCAGCGGCTCCAGTCCAGACCAAGACGTCAGCCCCTCTCCAGGTTCGGGGTCTCCCACACCAGGGTCCAGACAGGGCTTGGAGTATAGTGGGAGGAAGGAGAGGGGAAGCAGCGCGCGGAGGTCCAGACCAGACCAGGGGCGCAACAGGGAGGCGGAGAGTGAGAGGTCGTCACACCCCGAGGCGGAATGCCCACCCGGCCACTACCCTGTTATGTTTATTTTGTGCGGTCGGAGTCCGCACCTTTGGGGTGGGGGGGTACTGTCACGCCCTGACTCAGGGGACTCTTATATGTTGAGTCAGGGTGTGTATATTCTTTGTTGTGTATGTTCTATGTTGTTTTTCTAGTAGGTGTATATCTATGTTGGCCGGTGTGGTTCCCAATCAGAGGCAGCTGTCGCTTGTTGTCTCTGATTGGGGATCATACTTAGGCAGCCTATTGGCACTAGTGGGTTGTGGGATCTTGTTCCTTGTAAGGTATGTTGTGTGTGCTACCTTGGACTTCACGTTTCATTTCGTTTATTGTTTTGTCGAGTGTTTATTGGTTTAATAAAAATGTACGTATATCACGCTGCGCCTTGGTCTGTCACGTCATTAAACGAACATGACAGGGTCAAATACTTATTTCCCTCATTAAAATGCAAATCAATTGATAACATTTTTGACATGTGTTTTTCTGGATTTTGTTGTTGTTATTCTGTCTCTCACTGTTCAAATAAACCTACCATTAAAATTATAGAGTGATCATGTCTTTGTCAATGGGAAAACATACAAAATCAGCAAGGGATCAAGTACTTTTTTCCCTCACTGTACACACTATATACACACTCACTAGACTATATACACACTCACTAGACTATATACACACTCACTAGACTATATATACACACTATATACACACTAACTAGACTATATATACACACTATATACACACTCACTAGACTATATATACACACTATATACACACTCACTAGACTATATACACACTCACTAGACTATATATACACACTATATACACACTCACTAGACTATATATACACACTATATACACACTCACTAGACTATATACACACACTATATACACACTCACTAGACTATATATACACACTATATACACACTCACTAGACTATATATACACACTATATACACACTCACTAGACTATATATACACACTATATACACACTCACTAGACTATATATACACACTATATACACACTCACTAGACTATATACACACTATATACACACTCACTAGACTATATACACACACTATATACACACTCACTAGACTATATACACACGCACTAGACTATATATACACACTATATACACACTCACTAGACTATATACACACTATATACACACTCACTAGACTATATACACACTATATACACACTCACTAGACTATATATACACACTATATACACACTATATACACACTCACTAGACTA
This sequence comes from Coregonus clupeaformis, assembly GCF_020615455.1. Lineage (NCBI taxonomy): Eukaryota > Metazoa > Chordata > Actinopteri > Salmoniformes > Salmonidae > Coregonus > Coregonus clupeaformis. Next base: position 514,590 of record NW_025533568.1, on the reverse strand, counting down.
TATATACACACTATATACACACTCACTAGACTATATACACACTCACTAGACTATATATACACAGTATATACACACTATATACACACTCACTAGACTATATATACACACTATATACACACTCACTAGACTATATATACACATTATATACACACTCACTAGACTATATACACACTATATACACACACTATATACACACTCACTAGACTATATATACACACTATATACACACTCACTAGACTATATATACACACTATATACACACTAACTAGACTATATATACACTATATATACACACTCACTAGACTGTATAAACACACTATATACACACTCACTAGACTATATATACACACTATATACACACTAACTAGACTATATATACACTCACTAGACTATATATACACACTATATACACACTCACTAGACTATATATACACACTATATACACACTCACTAGACTATATATACACACTATATACACACTAACTAGACTATATATACACTCACTAGACTATATATACACACTATATACACATCCACTCACACACACTACACGACACTCCCACACAAAAACCACACACACGCACACACAGACCGACGCAACACAAACACGCATACAGTCGTGGTCAAAAGTTTTGAGAATGACACAAATAGTAATTTTCACAAAGTCTGCTGCCTCAGTTTTGATGATGGCAATTTGCATATACTCCAGAATGTCATGAAGAGTGATCAGATTAAATACAATTAATTGCAAAGTCCCCCTTTTGCCATGAAAATGAATTCAATCCCCAAAAACCTTTTCCACTGCATTTCAGCCCTGCCACAAAAGGACCAGCTGCCATCATGTCAGTGATTCTCTGGTTAACACAGGTGAGAGTGTTGACGAGGACAAGGCTGGTGATCACTCTGTCATGCTGATTGAGTTAGAATAACAGACTGGAAGCTTTAAAAGGAGGGTGGTGCTTGAAATCATTGTTCTTCCTCTGTTAACCTTGGGTTACCTGCAATGAAACACGTGCCGCCATCATTGCTTTGCACAAAAAGGGCTTCACAGGCAAGGATATTGCTGCTAGTAAGATTGCACCTAAATCAACCATTTATCGGATCATCAAGAACATCAAGGAGAGAGGTTCAGTTGTTGTGAAGAAGGCTTCAGGGCGCCCAAGAAAGTCCAGCAAGTGCCAGGACCGTCTCCTAAAGTTGATTCAGCTGCGGGATCGGGGCACCACCAGTGCAGAGCTTACTCAGGAATGTCAGCAGGCAGGTGTGAGTGCATCTGCACGCACAGTGAGGCAAAGACTTTTGGAGGATGGCCTGGTGTGAAGAAGGGCAGCGAGGAAGCCACTTCTCTCCAGGAAAAACATCAGCGATAGACTGATATTCTGCAAAAGGTACAGGGATTGGTGGAATGCCCACCCGGTCCCTCCCCTGTGGTGTTTGGTTGGCGCGGTCGCAGTCCGCGCCTTTGGGGGGGTACTGTCACGCCCTGGCTCTGGGGACTCTTTAATGTTGAGCCAGGGTGTTAGTTTCTATGTTTGTGTTTCTATGTTGGCCGGGGTGGTTCTCAATCAGAGGCAACGTGAATCAGCTGTTGCTTGTTGTCTCTGATTGGGAGCCATACTTAGGTTGTGGTTTGGCATTTGTGTGGTGTGGTATCTTGTTCCGTGTAGGTTTGTGTTGGTGAACCTGTGGACTTCACGTATCGTTTGTTGTTTTTGTTCGTGTGTTGTACATCTAATAAATCATGTACGCTTATCGCGCTGCGCCTTGGCCCGTTTCATCTAATGACGATCGTGACACCAAGAACAGTTTGGTGACGACAAATGCCTTTTCCAGCATGATGGAGCACCTTGCCATAAGGCAAAAGTGATAACTAAGTGGCTCGGGGAACAAAACATCGACATTTTGGGTCCATGGCCAGGAAACTCTCCAGACCTTAATCCCATTGAGAACTTGTGGTCGATCCTCAAGAGGCGGGTGGACAAACAAAATCCCACAAATTCTGACAAACTCCAAGCATTGATTATGCAAGAATGGGCTGCCATCAGTCAGGATGTGGCCCAGAAGTTAATTGACAGCATGCCAGGGCGGAT